>NC_054380.1:1705000-1905000 GCF_017654675.1 Xenopus laevis
TTAGAAATGCACATTGTTTTCTTTTTGTGTCTTTAATGGATCACAAGGCACCTCAATAAGCAACAACATGTGTTAAGCATTGCTACATTTTACCAAATATAAATGTATTTATTATAGGCAATGCATGACAAGAATTGATTTAATAACATTTATTTATTCTATGCACTCACTCTCAAAAACCCTACAACTGTGTATATTTCAAGAAGAGTCAGTGCTTTGTATTTAAAGGGACAGTGACTTTTAAACACATTAAAAGTTAAAGGCACACAGTCCGAATAAACCGCGTTTACTTGAGCCTGAAAGCAATGTATGATATTGTACATGGCAGTGTAGTTTTACAAGAAACATGTTATTGGCATGTTTAGGTCCCAGTAACATGAAAAACCAATAGGGGTGTATATACATTTAAATATTTAGAACTGCTACCTTTCCCATGTTCTATTTAATATAATTGATCATATTAACTCCGCTGTGGTAGTGGAAGCAGTCATGCAAGGTCCAGTAGGACTAATACATGAGGTTTCCCTAGCAGAAAACAGCCTATTTAGAATACAGGAGAACCTATTTCAGAATCGTGGGAACTAGTGAAAAGCAAAGTTCAAATGCCACTGATGACTCCATGTACACCTATAGGATGAAAACCTGTATGGGACAAACAGAGATAATCTATACATGTGTAATTGGTTATTTAATGATTGCCTAGAGGAGTCTGTTTAAAGAAAACTTTACCCCGAACAATGTAGGTTTCTATAAAAAGATATTGCATTAAACAAGCTCATGTAAAACCTACTTCATGTAAATAAACCATTTTCATAATAATATACTTTTTTAGTAGTATGTGCCATTAGGCAATCCTAAATAGAAAATTGCCATTTTAAAAAATAAGGGCCGCCCCCTGGGATTATAGGATTCACGGTGCACACAACCACACAGTTAGAGCTGCAGTATTTCTGGTCAGGTGATCTCTTCCTGTTACAGTTAGAGCTGCAGTATTTCTGGTCAGGTGATCTCTTCCTGTTACAGTTAGAGCTGCAGTATTTCTGGTCAGGTGATCTCTTCCTGTTACAGTTAGAGCTGCAGTATTTCTGGTCAGGTGATCTCTTCCTGTTACAGTTAGAGCTGCAGTATTTCTGGTCAGGTGACCTCTGAGGCAACACACAGACCATCACGAAATGGTGAGATGTAAAAGGTCAATACTGACTTAAATATATATTCCAGTTTGGTAAGATTCTTTAATATGCCACTTAATTTGATATAAACCATCTGTTGCTCAAGTATTCATTTTGGGGGTATAGTTTCTTTAGTAGTACTCCTGTATGCTCTAACCTGCGTCATGTGTTGTACTCATTTGTCAGGGGTAGTTGTTTGGAAAGTCTGACAGTAAGTTTCCAGGCACCCATTGCCTGTAAATGCACCAGTGAGCAATAGCCCTTCAAATGAATGGGCCCCAAATAGTAGCATTTTGTCACCCACCCACAGAGCTATCAGTTGCCAACAACTCCATTTCTGCTTCTCATTGACTTGAATTGGAAACACATGAATGCTTTGGCGCTTGTGCTTTTCAGCCCGAAAATGATCACTTGAGTGTTACCCCTTCAAGTAAACTGGAAGCAGCTGGGACAAATTCTAGCATAAGCTACCAGTCTTAAACATATGTGGCTGCTGGTTAATAAAGTTGTTAGGATGGAAGAAAGAGCCTAGCACGTTATCTGCTACTGGTCAAGATTCTACCCTCTTCACTGATAATCCCCATACTCCCCAGGGCCTCTTTTGGGACAACCCAAGTTTGTTCAGGTCTGTTGCTCGGCATTTTACACAACCACTCACGAGCCCCCAGCAGTTGAGTACTATTTATTCTTATTCAAGTATATACTGTAGCTCAGCTCTACCAGATACATCACATATGCTGCAGCTTTCTGATACCTCATATCCACATGCTGGACCAATTTGGGCCAATAATTTAGTTCCTGGGTCAACAATCGGAATGTAATGAGGACCTATGTAGACCCATCAGGCGAGGGCCACATCAGTGATCCTATGTTGTGTTTGCCAATGAGATTTTCTAAAGGTGGCCATACACTGTAAGATTCGCTCATTTGGCGAGGTCACCAAACTGGCCCACCGTTGGTGGACGATATTGTGGTAATGCAACTAAAACTCAGAGCGAGGACCCTATCAATGAGCCGATGCAGTCCTCAGTCTGATAGAAAAATCATGCCTGTTTGATGAGTTCTGGCTGATTTTTGGCCAGATATCGATCGTGCAGGCCTGTCGGAGGCCTCATTTACACGCATGTAAGAATGTGAATCATTCTAAAGGACCTGAATCGGCAGCTTAAATCTGCCTGTGTATGGCCACCTTTACATGCTTCATAAAATCAGTTTTTCATGCTCGATACATGGACCAATGAGTTGTTCCAATCATTCCGCTCACTCAACCTGCATAACTAAATAACTAGTCAGAGAGAATTTTGAGTGTGGGATATATCGTTTGTGTTTGAAGTGGAAGGTACTTTTGATTTGTGAGCTGGCTTGTTCTGAAACACACCTCTCAATCTCTTTGGATAGATTTGCATTCCTAACTTGATATTAGTAGGCATGGGTTTGAAAAGATAAACTATAAAATTCAAGTCTCCGCGCAGATACTGATTTGAAAATCCTCACTGATGTTTTCTTTACCTTTCATAGCAATCGTTACAGAGCCGTTTTGATCAAGTCATCCAGGTTTGTTTTCCTCTTCCTCCTCTTTTTCAAGTAGGAGAAAATATATCCTGCTTGGATCACTGGCTTAAAGTAGAGGCAAATGAAGAAGCTGCAAAACCCATGCCTAGCATAAGGTAAGACAACGCTCTATTGGTTTTATGATTGTAACATTGGAAGTGGGTGGGTGAGAACTCTGCCCGCTTATTATATTAGTGTGTAGAGAATTTAAACTTTCTAGAGAATCTGCTTAACACATCTGTAATGTTCTCTGTCCTGAGCAGAGAAGTGCTGGACATCTGGGCTGATCTGCAAAAGATCCACGATGCTTATGGACTAAAATACCAGTGGGGCGGCTCTCACAGCAACAAGAAACTTCTCCGCTCCCTTGGAATTGACACAAGGAACATAGTAAGTTTTTTTTGGTTTATTTTTTGTATATATGTAACTATTTATGTTTACTTAGACTAAATTGAGGGTCAGGGTAGGTTTGCTGCCCCCTAACTCGTGCATCTAAATTAGAAGGCGGGTGAGGTAGAGGCTATGGGGTAAATTGACAAACAGGCGAATAGTCGCCAGCGACCACTTCGCCATACCTCGCACAACTTTGCCAGAGAAAAATTCATTACCACTACGCTAATTCACTAAAATGCAAAGTTGTGTCTCAGCAGCTGAGCACTGGCTACTTTTTACTAACGTTACTTCAGTAGTGCGACCGTTTCAAAGTCAAATGATGCCAGCGATCGCTTCTGCCTAGCAAAACTTCGTTAGTCCTCTTATGCTTGGGTCAATTTGAATAGGGCTGGTACATTAAAGTAGTATGGACGTCTTTATTAGAGATTCGAGGAAACGTTGTGAAGGAAAGATAGGTTACCATATGTAGAAATTTAATTTTGGCAAACAAATAAGTATAAAAGACAAGTAATTTTATGTTCTCTGTGTAGCTTTTTACAGGCAACAAAAAGCAGCCCGTCATTGTACCCATGTATGCAGCCAGCCTGGTAAGTTATGTTTATGTTTAGAACCAATGCAGATTTATTTAAGCTCATATAAACATGCAATTTGCAATAGTTGCATACATCTTTCACTCAAAGCCATTTATATACCAGGAATCAACATGAGTCACTTCTTGCTGAGCCTATAAGCACAGCGAGTAGGTCTTAAATGCAGTTTAGAAAATCATGGGGGGGGGGGGGTTTGGCTTGCTGCATGATCCACTGTCTCTTGAGATTCAGTTCACTGACAGATGTCTTGACATTTTCCAGTAGAATTCTCTGGTATAGCTCAGAATTCATTGTTCCATCAATGATGGTAAGCAATCTAGGCCCAGATGCAGCAAAACTGGTCCAAACCAGAACACTCCCACCGCTAAGTTCTATTTTGGCTTCATCCTTCCACAAGACCTTATTCCAGTATCCTTCTGGTTTGTTCACATGATCTTTAGCAAACTGCTGTCCACCCAAAATATAATGTATGTTGTGAATTTCTCCTTGCTACCCTGACATACACACCATTGCTGTTCAGTGTTCTCTTGATGGTAGAACCATGAACATCAACATTTGCTAATGTGAGACAGGCCTTCAGTTGCTTAGAGTTTACTCTGCATTCCTCTGTAACCTTTCAGGCTATTACCGTATATACTCGAGTATAAGCCGACCCGAGTATAAGCCAAGGTACCTAATTTTACCTACGAAAACGTATTGACTCGAGTATAAGCCTAGACACAACTACAGCCCTATCTCCCAGCAGCGCACATTCTGCCAAAGCGACCCCCCCAGCGATCAACCGGACTTCTTTGCAAAGTTGATGGTAACAGAGAATTGCCAAACGGATTACTGTGTGCATTGTCCCACTGTCCCACTGTCCCACTACCATGTGCAGAGGGTGCTGTGTGATATTGCCATCACTGTTAATCTTTCATATAACCAACAGAGGGCGCACTGTTATTCTTTCATATAACCAACAGAGGGCGCTGTGTGATATTGCAGTCACTTATTCTTTCATATAACCAACAGAGAGCGCTGTGGGATATTGCAGTCTCTCCCCAAGTGAACTGTTGGTATAGGAATGATTAAAAGTGACTGCAATCTCAGCTGCTGCCCACTGACTCGAGTATAAGCCGAGGTAGACTTTTTCAGCACATTTTGGATGCTGAAAAACTCGGCTTATACACTCAAGTGTATACGGTACATACCCTGCAGTTATCTTTGATGGTCAACCACTTCTGGGTAGGGTAGCAAGGGTCTTGACTTTCTTGGAGAATCTTCAGAGATAGTCTTGTATAGTCTTTTTCAGGCATCAACAACTCTTTTTTTGAGGTCCCCAGAGGCCCCCTTTGTCCGAGACATGATACACATGCACAAATGTGCTGTATGTGTGATCAGGCTTTGCTGCATCCCTGTTCTAAAAAATAAAAAGGAGTCTCTCACTCACACCTGATTGTCATCCTATTAACTGAAAACACCAGACTATGATTTCACATTCAAATTATCTGATAATCCTAAGGATTCACTTACCACTTACATTTTCCACACGTAGATATGTTATGGAATCCTATAATAACTTTTGTTTCATTTTATTAACTAGGTTTTCTTTCTTCTTTTAGGACTTGTTTGAAAATAAGATGATGTTTTAGATCACATTAATATAAAAATATAGAAACTTTTAAAGATTTCACAAACTTTCATGCATGACTGTATAGATAGCAATAGTGTTTACTTATCATTTTACATGTAATAAACAGAGCATGATATTGCATGATCTTGCTAAAATGAAAAACAAGAAGATTATACCTTATAATTCTGCACTAAGATATTAGACTATATAAGTTATGAACGATATGAGAATCTTTTTAATGGTTAAGTCTTAAAACATCTTGAGATCCTGGCTCATCACAAAAAGTATTCTATTTGGCAGTGGAAATTAACACTGTATGAATTGCATATCATTTAGATGATGTTCCTAAACTATATATATATATATATATATATATATATATATATATTCCATCCAAAAGTCGGCACTCTCGAAAAATAGAAATAACTTGCCTGGGTGCAGTATCAAAAATCAAAGTAATAGTCCATTGCAGAATTCTGCTGGAGCAGCACTATTAACTGATTCATTTTGAAAAAAAATTTTTTTCCCATGACAGTATCCCTTTAAGTATTTTTTTTATAAAAAATTTAATTTATTATCACATTGGCGGCTGACGTTTCGGCCAATGTGATAATAAATTAAATTTTTTATAAAAAAAATACTTAAAGGGATACTGTCATGGGAAAATTTTTTTTTTTCAAAATGAATCAGTTAATAGTGCTGCTCCAGCAGAATTCTGCACTGAAATCCATTTCTCAAAAGAGCAAACAGATTTTTTTATATTCAATTTTGAAATCTGACATGGGGCTAGACATTTTGTCAATTTCCCAGCTGCCCCATGTCATGTGACTTGTGCCTGCACTTTAGGAAAAAAATGCTTTCTGGCAGGCTGCTGTTTTTCCTTTTCAATGTAACTGAATGTGTCTCAGTGGGACATGGGTTTTTACTATTGAGTGCTGTTCTTAGATCTACCAGGCAGCTGTTATCTTGTGTTAGGGAGCTGCTATCTGGTTACCTTCCCATTGTTCTGTTGTTTGGCTGCTGGGGGGAAAAGGGAGGGGGTGATATCACTCCAACTTGCAGTAAAGAGTGATTGAAGTTTATCAGAGCACAAGTCACATGACTGGGGGCAGCTGGGAAATTGACAATATGTCTAGCCCCATGTCAGATTTCAAAATTGAATATTAAAAAATCTGTTTGCTCTTTTGAGAAATGGATTTCAGTGCAGAATTCTGCTGAAGCAGCACTATTAACTGATTCATTTTGAAAATTTCTTTTTTCACATGACCGTATCCCTTTAAGACCTATGAGTGCGGTTTCTATTCAATGGACTGTGTGTGTCTGTGTGTATGCATGTACATATAATATTTGTTGTACCAGCACCACCACCCCACTAATTCATTGAACTGCTAGCAATTAGCAATTAACATATTCTGCTTTAACTTGAACCCCACAATTGTTTTAGATTGAATTAATAGGAAAAATAGCATTGTTTAAACCCCACTGTTACTGTTTTTTTTTCCTTTGGATGCTCTTTTCTTTTCAGTTGCTTGCAGCCTTAAAGGGGTGGTTCACCTTTTAAGTTAACTTTTAGTATGTTATAGAATGGCCAATTCTAAGCAACTTTCAGTTGGTCTTTATTTGTCTTCTTCTGACTCTTTCCAACTTTGAAATGGGCGTCTCTGTCCCCATTTAGAAAACAAATGCTCTGTAAGGCTACATATGTATTGTTATTGCTACTTTGTATTACTCCTCTTTCTATTCAGGCCTCTCCTATTCATATTCCAGTCTCTTATTCACATCAATGCATGGTTGCTAGGGCAATTTGAAGAGTTGCTGAATACAAAGCTAAATAAGTCAAAAACCACAAATAATAAAAAATAAAAACCAATTGCAAATTGTCTCAGAATATCACTCTCTCATACTAAAAGTTAACTCAAAGGTGACCAACCCATTAAACCCTTAGCCTTCCCAAAATAACCAATTTTTTTCAACGATAAAAGTCATTGTTCTAACAAAATTGTGTTGTTCTTGCTCAGGGTATGCTAGAACCAACAAAGCCTTTATCTGCTGCTGAAAAGATCGCATCTATAGGGCAATCTTCTCCTGTTCCTCCAGAAGAATTAATCTGTACTACTGATCAAATGCAGGTAAGCAGTAATTGCACACACAAAATATACCCATTTCAAAATCATGTTTGCATTCAGTTAATTGTTGTAAAAATGTTAAGGGGATGTAAAATGTTAAAAAAATGAAACTTTTGGCTCATGGGAAAAATATGTGAAGCTGAGCAACTTTCCCACATACCTTAAAGGGATACTGTCATGGGAAAAAAAAATTTTTTCAAAATGAATCAGTTAATAGTGCTACTCCAGCAGAATTCTGCACTGAAATCCATTTCTCAACAGAGCAAACAGATTTTTTTATATTCAATTTTGAAATCTGACATGGGGCTAGACATATTGTCTATTTCCCAGCTGCCCCCAGTCATGTGACTTGTGCTCTGATAAACTTCAATCACTCTTTACTCCTGTACTGCAAGTTGGACTGATACCCCCCCCCCTTTCCCCCCCAGCAGCCAAACAACAGAACAATGGGAAGGTAACCAGATAGCAGCTCCCTAACACAAGATAACAGCCTGCCTGGTAGATCTAAGAACAACACTCAATAGTAAAAACCCAAACACATTCAGTTACATTGAAAAGGAAAAACAGCAGCCTGCCAGAAAGCATTTCTCTCCTGAAGTGCAGGCACATGTCACATGACTTGGGGCAGCAGGGAAATTGACAAAATGTCTAGCTCCATGTCAGATTTTAAAATTAAATATAAAAAATCTGTTTGCTCTTTTGAGAAATGGATTTCAGCGCAGAATTCTGCTGGAACAGCACTATTAACTGATTCATTTTGAAAAATTTTTTTTTCCCATGACAGTATCCCTTTAAAGGAACAGTATCATCAAAAAATGAAATTGTTTTAAAGTAATACAAATATAATGCAGTGTTGCCCTGCACTGGTAAAACTGATGTGTTTGCTTCAGAAACACTACTATAGTTTATATAAATAAGCTGCTGTGTAGCCATGGGGCAGCCATTTAAAGGAGAAAAGGCTCAGGTTACACAACAGATAGCAGATAAGCTCTGTAGAACATAACGGTGTTATCTGTTATCCACCATTTAACCTGTACCATATAGCCTTTCTTCAATTTCCGCCATTGCTACACAGAATCTTGTTTATATAAACTATAGTAGTGTTTTTGAAGCAAACAGATCAGTTTTACCAGTGCAGGGCAACAGTACATGATATTTTCATTACTTTAAAGGACTTTCCTTTTTTGGTGTTACTGTTCCTTAAAAGAGGTTGTAAAGATCACCCTCTAAGTTTAAATATTTTAATACAATACTTTAAAATCTGCAACTTTGCAATAGGGATAACTTATTTGTTCATTTAGTTTCTTTATTTCCAGCTTCATTTTCTGTCATGCTATCTTCTCTCTGCTGCGGGAGCCAATCAGAAACAAGTATATATGGCACAAAGCACGTGTACGGGTTTATCATTTGCTCCTAATCTAGAAAGAAAACAGAACGCCTTTGGCTTTATGGAGCTATGATGTTTCAATTCAGTATTTCAGACTTGGGAGTGCACTTGTATCCAGCAATGCATTCATGTAATGGGTTATGTAATGTCCCTGTTACGGTACAGGTTGCTGTTGAATTGACCTGTGTTTTTGTAATGGTTTTTTTCCCCATGATTTTACCTCGGAAGACATATCCCCAAGTATTACTGTATATTACTGTATATTACTGTAAAGCTTATACCAACTCTACTGACTTGAGTGCAAACTGTCTGGCAACACTATTACAGGCAGTTCTCAGCCCGGGAAAACACATTCAAGGATTTCAGACTGAAAACCACTTGTACCAGCTGTGCCAAACAGTACCCATTGAAGTTAATAGAGGACTACAGGGGAAGTTTGGGTCGTTTTGCAACCAGTGAAGAACCAAACTACAGAACCGAAGAAATGAACACTGCTTTTATATGTTAGAGGTGTAATACCTGTTCTTTCCTTGTCTTCTGTAGGAATCCCTCCCACCTGTCCAGTTTGACTGGAGTAGCAGTGGCCTTACCAACCCTCTAGATGGTACGTCTCTCCGTAGACCCGCTAACACCAGAGATAGACATAAGAAACCTCCAAAGTTTAAACAAACATCTGTTTGCTGACCTTTCCTGTATCTTTTTAGCATTACCTTTGAAACGGCAGACTTTTTTCTGCTGTCTTTTCCAGCACAGTATAGCTTATTACTATGAGCCCATTAAATTGATATTACCTGCCTAGAGAGGAAAGCTAGTAATATGCACTTTTTAACACCAAACAGTCCCACCACCTGCCATTTGTGGGCATGAAATTGCCATTTTATTTTATACTTGTGCCCAGTTTATTATCCAGTATTATGGAAAACACTATTTGCTGTGTCTTGGAGTAATGGCAACACAGCGGTTTGACTCACAGTATTAAGCTCACTGTACTTTCTTGCACTTAAAGGGAAGCTGGTATTAAATCCGCTCCTTTTTCCTCACTATGTCTGCAGTCAAGGTAGTGTAACAACACATACAACATTTTGCGAGACTCTGCACAAATTAATTGTGAAATAAATAATATAAAGCTGTAGATGTAATTCTTATAGGTATGTGATCTAATATCCAGAATTCTTGGGACTTGGGGTTTTCTGAATAAGAGTTTTTTTTTTGGTAACTTATATTACCATCGAGTAGATATATTAAAAAAAGATATTTAAAAATAATTAGTGGGATTGTTTTAGCACAATGTTTTGTTATAGTAAAGTGCAGTGTGCCGTTTTATTATTACAAAGAAAAAGGAAGTCATTTAACTGGTTTCCAGATAATGGATCCATATTCGAGTACACAGAAGTGCACATTTTCTACAACTATTTATGAGCTCATATAGAAATAGGCAAATTAAAGCAAGTGTTTTGTTGGATTCCCTGATATTCCCTGAGCTTATTGCACATTGTAGTTTTCTCCAGATGGATTCACTCAGCCTTTTCTCTGCGAGAACTTTTACTCTGGCAGAGAAACTACACTGTGTGCCTTAAGACTAAAGCTGCCCATACACAGGCAGATAAAAGCTGCAGACATACCAAGTCCAGCAGCTTATTGCTCCGTGTGGGGGGCCCTCCGATGGGCTTCCCAGGTCGATATCTGGCCGAAAATCCCATCCACATCTGGTCGTTGATGGGGTCGCGCGTTCCAACCGCCCATATTGCATACATTATGATCCGATCTTTCGGCCCTAGGACCCATGATCAAATCAGCCCGATGTCACCCACCTCAATGTCGGCATATCAGGATAGATCCACTCGTTTAGCAAAATCGCCAAACGAGCAGATCTCTACGTTTATGCCCACCTTAAATCAGGAAAAGGTATAACCAGCAAAACATTTGATGTCTCCAGTAATCTGTTTTTTTACGCACATGTTTCATCTTTATTACCAGTTTATTCATATCCAGGTTATTATCACGTACAATGTGTAAAGTGTCATTTATTTTAGTACATTTTAATGCTTTTTGTTTTGGCAGTTTTAAAATCAAAAATGACTAACTTAACATTTGATGTGTGTTTTGGCTAGTATTATATGTTCAACATTTTTGTTTTGGTTATATTTTTTATAATTCATCCAATGCAGAGCCAGGTAGGTTTTACAAGTTTGACTCCTTTTTTTTTTCCTTTGTTTTTTCCTTTGAAAGGTTATTTTTCTTGCACTGGGTCATTATATTGGTCTTTTCTATTCACTTTTTATATTAATGCTGCCTAATTTTAGATTAGCCTGCAGTGAGCCTTTGGATTATCCCCTCACCCGGTTAATGAACATTTAATTACGGTTTGCCTTGCATACCAACATCCTTCGTATATTAATGTAATTTTACATAGAAGCCACAAATGTATACATACAGTACATATGTAGGATCAAGGAAGGAAAGCCTGGATGAATTTATTTGTTGTTGTCTGATTAGGTGCGCCTTCAGCCACTCCATCTTGCTTCTGAACTGTGTTTGCTTTTCTTAATGGGGAACAGTTCACTTTTATGTATGCATGATCTGTGCTACAAACGCCATTTAATTTATGTATATAAAAGAAATGCGTCATATCTATTATTGTTACTACTATATTTTTATCCCTTGGTAAGTAAGTAGAAGCAGAACACTGGAGATTAATTAATTAAAAGCCTAGCCTAGTATTGAAGCCCAATCCCCCCAGCTTTGGTTAAAGTATAACCTTCATCATATTTATCCTTCCACAGTTTGTGGAGCATCCCCAGAACATGTATGGGCTGGAAATTATACAGACAGTTTAGCACTGAGTAGAATAGGGAAACAGTTGGATGAGGGATGAAAAACAACGTACCTGTATCCCAATGTGTGCCACTCTGGAACTAATGCTTGGACTTTAGAGAGAAGGTGTGGAGCGCACTGTAAATGTAGCTGACTGCTTAAAATCTGAGGTGTCGTCACAGAATTGCAAGCTCTGAACCTACCGCCCATAGATTTGCATCAAAATCAACCTTGTTGTGCCATTACCCCTAATTAAGTAGAATGCCTCCAAACAACAGGATCAGGCAGAGCAGTGTGTATATAGAGAGCTATAGAGTTGGCTTTACCCTGGAGGCCTTTCCCACATATATTTATATGACCAGTCCTATAAATGGATCATGTGTCAGAGACTTAAAGGGAAAGTAAAGTGTAAAATAGAATAAGGCTAGAAATGCTGTATTTTGTATACTAAACACGAACTTACTGCACCACAAGCCTAATCAAACAAATGATTTATGCTTTCAAAGTTGGCTATAGGGGGTCACCATCTTGTAACTTTGTTATACATCTTTGCAAGACCAAGACTGTGCACATGCTCAGTGTGGTCTGGGCTGCTTAGAGATCATCATAAACAAAGCTGCTTGAGTTCTGCATGGCTGGGAAGTAAGGAGGGGGCTCCCCCTGCTGTTCATAAGTATGATTGTTTCCCTGCTCAGCAGTTAGGGACCGTCTGACAATTCCAATCCACAGCAGTAAATGAAGGGAGAATTTCACTGCATACAGTCAGGTTTCTTATAAAAACGGTACATATTTTTTAATTAAAGTATATTGGAGATAGGTTTCTTATTTCATTAAAGAAACTAAAAATGGGATTTTATTTTTTTGCATTTAAATGGCGCATGCAACTGGGAGTATTTTGGCTACGGAGATTTCACCATACATGTATAGCTTCTTGATTTCAACTGTTTCCCATTAACAGTGTGATTTTTTTCTTCTACATAACCATTTGGCAAATGTACATGACTATCTCTGTGGGTATATTTGCTGAACTGATTTATTTCATGTACTTTTGCTTTGGTTTAACCTTTCAAACATGAGTGTTGTAGACTATTGAGTATTTTCTAACGCTACTATGTATACTACTTGAAAAACATGCATGTTTAAGTGTGTGTGTCTTACTCCCTTTTTGCACACAAACTCCTTCTTTTGGCTGATTCCCAACATGGTCACTGAATTTCAAGCTAGTGGAGGTTCTGCTGTCCTAAACCTCGATTTCTTTGGGCCCGTGGATGACAGTGGTTCTAATGCCGCCACCACAATCCCAGGTAGCTGAGTGTGTTATGGTTTGTTTAGAAGGCATGGACACTTCTTTTATGGCTTTCCTATAAACAAGCAACTTTGCTGTTAGGCACTTTTAAGTAAGATTATCTCTAATGTAAATCCATAATTCTTCAAGGCCTTTTAGACAACTCCAAAAAAAACTCTGTTTATCAGAGCTGCAAGAAATGCTCTTTATTGTCTTGCCCAATGTTATTTGTTTTATCTACTTTGTTAAAAGTAGATGCTTTTTCTGTAAAATGTCTGCAGTGGCGAGCAAAAATTGTTTACAGAAATGTTTTGCCAAATGCGTTCCATCTGTTCCACATAATTTATTATTTATTGAACAATAAACCATGCTACCAAGTGCACCATAACTGTTATACTGTAATTTTTACTGGTGTGACACAAATTGTTCAGCTGTCTACAGTTGCGGTATAAGTATGATGTGGCAACATCACAGGGAAGCAATGTCAAAATATTATCCAGTAAACAAATATTTAACTAAAACCACATTTCCCAGACCCCCGGTTACTGTACATTTAGACAGTTTAACAATAATGTTGAGTGTTATCGTTCAACATAGACACAAAGGATAGCGTAGGCAAAATACATTTATTTATTTTTTATTTCCCTTTCAAAACATCGAATGTAGACACAAAAATAGTTACTGGATTATTTTCTTAATCAGATTGGAAGTAACCAAAATGACACCCCCATGCTGAATGGATTGTGTGTTGTCTTGTCGCTGTTTGTCACAACTAAAAGGCACAAACTAAGTCACATTCACAGGCTTACTGAGGTTCCATGCAAGGTACTTGTTTTTAGGAAAGTCATTTATCTGTCAGTTCGCTGATCATTTGGTTGTGGGGTTAATTATTTGTGTAAAAACAATCTGAAGCTAACACTCTATTTTAAAGGGATACTGTCACCAGAGTGTAAGCGGTTTCTTTAGATATTATAATATTTGTTTGAATCAGTTATGCATTTTCTTATACAATACTCTATACTTTTTCTATATCTTTTTGTTCTTTTTTTTTTTTAAAGAGGAAGAGGCTTCGGAAAGAATTAGACTGATAGAGGTTTCATTCATAGAAGCACACCTTTTCTAGGAATTTTTTCTAATTTGAAAGAGATCTTTTCCCCTCACATGCCTATGGGCAGCACAGACAGTATATGCTTCCTCCCTGTTGTTAAATTAACCAAATTAAAGAGAGCCATACCCTATAAAAACTTTATACTCCTTCCATGTATCTGTGCTTTTATCTGCTGCAGAATCCAGCATCCTCTTCATCTGTTTTACCTGGCTTGCCTGAGAGAAAGTATTTGACAGTAAGGCACCATACACAGTCACTGGTTTTGGTAGAAAGTATTTTTCTACATGGCAAACCATTTACTAGTAGGTGTAGTAGAGTAATTGAAAATCAACAGACCCAACAGTCATTACATTCATGCTGATTCTGTGTCATTGAATCATTAATTGAGGCTTGTTCCAAATAATAGTAGTGTAGAGTGGACCGGCATCAATTACAACCCTTGTTTAAAGAAGGAAGGCAGGAAATGTTGTGCCTGATGCTTATAGTGTATTTCTCTCTAAAGTGGGTAGTTCCAGACATTGTTCAGAAGAACCGCGTACTTTGATTAAAAAGTAGATTGGAGAGGGGAAAACAAGAAGTGCAGAAAATGAGAGGCTGCTCAGCTAAAATGATCTCAAATGTTTTAAAATGGCAACCAAAACCTGAAAGACATGGAAGAAACCCGAAAACTACCATTTGAATAGATGAATAATGGCAGCAACTTAGCCAATGATCAGCTCCAGGAAGATCAAAGAAGATCTAAAATTACTTGTGATACTGTTACAATTAGAAGACACCTATGTGAAGCCAAGCTACCAGCAAGAAGCCCCCGCAAAGTCCCATTGTTGAAGAAAAGATGTTCTGAAGAGCTATACATTTTGCGAAAGAACACATTGACTGGCTTAAAAAGAAATGGCGCAACATTTTGTGAACTGATGAAACATCACATCATCTGGCAGTGCATTCCCCAACCTCACTGTAAAGAACCACCTACGATGCTTCAAATGAAAGTTAATTTCTTCTAATCTGAAGGGGTGGCCTCTGGTACGGTGATTCTTTTTATGGGTAAAAAGGTCCCCTGCCATTTGTCTATAATGTCCTCTAATGTACTTGTAAAGTACAGTGCTACGCAATATGTTGGCGCTATATAAATACATGTTAATAATAATAATAATAATAATAGTCATGTCCCCTCTCAAGCTTCTTTTTTCCAGAGAAAACAACCCCAACTTTGACAGTCTACACTCATAATTTAAATCTTCCCTCCCTCTAACCAATTTATTTGCACGTCTCTGCACTCTCTCCAGCTCATTTATATCTCTCTTGAGGTCTTTAGCCTAAAACTGTACTGCATACTCCAGATGAGGCCTCACCAGGGACCTATAAAAAGACATAATTATGTTTTCATCCCATTAGTTAATGCCCTTTTTTATGCAAGACAGAACTTTATTTGCTTTTAAGAAGGAAACCTTCATTAACTGGTTCCTTATTTGTGTAGACAGACGAAAAATAACAGTTCAGAATCTCCGCTTTTTTTCTGTTCTCAACAACCAGCTGATCCACCTCTGATATTAAGGGTCCCATCCCTTCCTGCTTAATTTTTTTTACTATTTACATATTTAATAAATAATTTTAAATTCTTTTTACTGCTTGCGGCAATACCCTTTTCCATATTGATTTTAGCTTGGCTCATGCTTTTTTGCATGATTTATTGGCCTCCTTGCACCTGATAAATGTTTTGGCTGTTCCAGCTAACTTGAAAGCCTTAAAAGCTGGTCTTTCCTTACCCACCTTAACACCAACACTTCTATTGAACCACAACGGTTTGTTTTTGCAACAACGTTCCTAGCTTACAAGGGGGAATATATGGACATGTATATTTATTAAGCAGCATTTTAAAAACTTCCCATTTTTGTTCTGTGTTTAACCATGTGAAAAACATTAAGTGGCAGGGAAAATTATCTTTCAATCATTTTGCAGACTAGAAGTTGGGGCATCTGACTTTCATGAAGGTGGCACTAAGGTCTGCTTTAGTTTGAACCCACTGTAGATAAACTTTCTAAATCCTGTTACCTGTGCTGCCTGAGGAGTCATTAGGGAAGGACATTTAAATTAGTATTTAAAATGTTTAACTAGTTTATCCTTTAGTCTTGAAGGCAGCAAAGTCCTTTTGCAAACTTAAACTTTCTTGCTAAGTATTAACTATTTGTGTGTCTGGCTCATGATTGCTTGCTACAATACTGATGTTTGGAAGAGAGAAGTGGGTTTATATGGTAGAGCTCTCTTGAACTAAATTTTGCTAATTCTGCCAAATGCAAAGAGCTTCCCTAGGGTTTATGCTGCCTTCAGGGAAAGACAATTGACCATTCGTATAAATGCACTTTTGTTAAGGCTACATTCATAATATCAGGCATTACCTTCTGGGATGATGACAGTATCCCTTTAACAGAATAATACGGAATCTTTAAACATTTGACATCTTTGGTGGTGGAGCTTCTTGAGCTAATAATTACACGATTACCATTTGTATGTCAAAAGGGCTTAATTGTTGGGAAAAGATAAAATGCCATGTAAAAATCTAGATTGTCTTGTCACCAGTGTCAACTCTTTATGTATCTACTAGATTGTCCATACGCTCATTTCCGCCTGTTCCCTAAAGTAATATAATGGGTTTTTTTTTTTAAAGATAGCTATTTTACATTTCACAAAAAGATTTGTATTGAGCAGGCATTATTACCCCCTGTGAGAGATATTTATATATAAACATATAGACCTGTAAGCAGAGCAGGGCTACCACCATAGGAAGTGGTGACTTGTAGGAAACATCACATATTCAGTCTCTAGAAAATATAGTCTATAGTAGGCTTTGCAATTAACTGGGGTTATGTAATAAAGTTTGTCATGACGCTTTCACAATTTTAATATTCCATAGCATCATGTGGTTGGTCTTGTGACCAATGGATGCCACGTGCTGACTGGTTGCTTTACTGAGAACTTTTATTACATTATTCCCAATAGATCATTCTACAGACATTCACTAAAGATATTGGCCGGAGAAAGACTAAGGATAGGGGCACACTGGGAGGTTTGTTGCGATTTTTAAAAAACTAGTCTCCATTACAAGGTTGATCGTCTTTGTGCAAGCGAGAATTTAGAGCGACTTTTGTTCCCATAGTGGGTCGCACTACTTTCTCCTCCCACGCAGGAAACGGAAAACAACTAATGTGTACTATGTTGTTATTCGCTGACTGTTTTGTACATACGCATATGTATAAATTATATATTCTCACACACACAAAGGAGAGTGTTTGTTTTCTCTGCGTCTTGCCTCGAGCGTTTGTTAAAAGAATGCTGTTCCGGCGGCACGACCTTTGCTAGCGTTTTTACGCATCATTGCACACGGGTAAGAATTTGTATATAATCGCGGCTACTAATCTCTGAGTGTGTGCTTGTAGGAGATTTCAGTACTTCTATATGTACATGCTATTTCTGACAAATCGCTCCAAAAAGGGTCTCCGTGCGTTTTGGAACTACAGGCAATTTCAAATCACACTGTAATGACTAGCGAGTTGCATGTAGAGACAAAACGAACGACTTGTCGCCAGAACTCATTTTTAAAAATCGCGGGCGACAAATCTCCCCGTGTGCCCCTACCCTAAACATGGAGCTCCTCATTCATATTTGTGGGATCAGATTTGATTGATCTAATTAGACGACAACCTCAACCATGACTAAAAGCTTTGTTTTACACAGCAATACATGAATTATCATATTGTTGGTGTCGGGGCATCATAAAGGGGACATAATAGCACTAGACATAAAACACACTTCAATTCAGCTTCCATAAAAATTATTTTTATTTTATGTTTGTCACATCATTTGCTCCCTCATTTTTCTTAAGTATTACCTTCCAGCTTGCTGTATCTCTTGCAGTTTTTCACATGGCTACCACTGCTACTGTGAATGTAAAGACAGATACACATGTTTCTGTGCTGCTTACAAGCTGCCTGCCTTGATCACTTCTTACACAGACTCACTTTGGCTAAACATTTGCTGAAAGCCACATGATTCTGTGTAAAGAGTAGTCAAGATCGGAACGTGAGTTATCCGGCAAGTGTATGGAGCCCATTTTCTTTGAGACAAAAACGAGTGCAGACCTCCAAATTCCTACTAAGGTTAAACACTCTTTCAAATATTTTCCTTTTATGCTTTAATGGACACTGCAACGTTGTGTGGTTCTTTATAGATCCTTTATGTCCCCTTTAGCAAAATGCACGGGGACACAAACTTGGTACATCAACACAATACTACTAATAATACAAGTTGAGCCTCATTTGCCCTTGCTGTGGCTGATTGAGCTGTTGGACAGTTGCACATTTCAGTTAAAATGCATTATTGTGCTGCTTTTTAAATACTGCAATGACAATGATTATTTCTAGATAACCGATAATGCTTAGGAAGTGATGGGGATTTGTCGTGTGTTTGTTGTGTTTGTATGATGTGCATGTTTAATTGTGCCAGTGTTCATTGCAAGTGATGTGTGTGTGTGTGTTCATGATATTTCTTTAAAAATCTGACTAATTGTAATTGAACAGCACATCAATAAACCAGATGAATGTGCTTAAAAGTTACTTTAGCTGAATTTTTGGAACATGCTATCTATGAACCCTACACCATTCGTTCCTGTAGATTAAGAGCTACTAGTAGCAACTACTTGTCGCGGCTACAAAATAGACAATAATAATGATTTGCTTTGCTAAGTCACTACGTGCGTTTTAGCAGTTTTCAGTTTTGTCTACGGCATGTTATTTTGGCAAGTAGCAGCTACTAGTGTGGCTTTAGCCATGAATTTTAAATACAAATTAATTAAATGTAGGTATTCCTTAAAGGGATGCTGTAATCATTGTTTTTATAAGGCTTGTGTTACACCAGACAGTACAGGTCTCAGGCTAATTCATTTAAACAGAAAAAGTTTCAGAGATGGAGTTGCCCTTTTTGATGTATTAGAAATGTACAGGGTGAAGTTTGGGCCAGGGGCATCTGTATTTGTAGGACATGGACGTGACCTTCCAAATTAAAGTAATAAGAATTGTGCTGCCAGGTAGAAAAATTGTTCAAAAAGTTTTTATTCTTCACACAACATGTTTCAAGCCCACTGGCTCTGACACTTGACAAGAACATACAGTTTGGTCCGAAAATATGAAAATGCTTTTTCTTTTTGTTGTGCTGTAGTTTATCTGCTCATTAGGCACCTGAATACTAAATATGAGCAGTGCTTGTATGAGATTGTGCCTTTATACGAATGTCAAATGTGCATAACAACAACCTACTTGTAATCCATTCAGATGTTCAGTCACAATCCGAGCCTTTTGCCATAGGAAAAATAGCAGAGCTTGATAGAAGGCTGGGAATCACCATTGTTCTTTTCCATTGACTGTGGTATGAAGTTACTACAGGCCCAACATTCATTTTATTTTTCAGTGTTCAATATTTATTTATGGTGCCATTATTTTATTTGTGTACTTTTTTTTGCAAGAAGTTTTGTTTTTGTTCATGTGGGGTTCTGTGTATTCCCTGTGGCAATAGCCCCACTAGGGGGGTCCCACCATGAATAAAATCAATAACCTTGGTTTGAGCCAAGTGAGGCCAAGCTAAATATTAGATTACAAATGGGTCTTTGAACCCAATGGAAAGTTGCGTTTCAAACGGGTATTGGCTCACACATGGGAGCACCACTTCAACTATTAACCCAATGACAAGTGGGTTTAAATGTGTTAAGTTCAATGATTATCCATGAAAGAAACAAATGTGATCAGTGTCCCTTTAAAGAATGAATCTGTGAATGTGTTGGCCCAGTTGGCAGCTGAATGTGTCAGATGTTTAAAGAAATGTGTGTTCACGTGCCTTGTGTATGTGTAATAATAATAATAATAACAACGTGGTGCTCGGCTCTTACTGATTATTATTTTATGCCATAAGGTGTGGATCCAGAGTTATATGAATTGACAACATCAAAGCTGGAAAGTGTTGGCACCAGCAGCAAAGTAACAGATGCATTTGCCAGACTCATGTCCACGGCAGAGACCACAAGCACATCCACAAGGTAAATGTACTGAGCCAACCTAACGGCCCAGGACTCGGCATCACAAGGCACTTACACTGTACTTATTCCACTGCATTCTTCCTACCTAACCCTTCTTCTCAGGGAACTTGACCCTTGTTAAATGCTCTATCCCCTTCCCTCCCAACTTATCTATAAGTCCCTATGCTGTGCACCACCCGGACATCATTGTCTGTATCTCACAGTGATGAATTTCACAATAGGGAATTGACCATTGCCTTTACTCTGTAGTTTTTATCTGGAACACCAGTGATTGCAAAACTGAAGGAATTATCTTGGATCCCTTGGTGCTGTAGGCAATGGAAATCTCCAAATTGTGCCCCTGTGAAACAACAGTTGTATGTAAGCACAGTTACGTTTCTGCAGAGCAGTTAGATCCCACCAAATCTTATGATATTACTGATATCTCTATTGGCCAAGCAATGATGATTCCCTTCCTTACACAAAACACTGCAGTTTACAGTTGGATTAAAGCTCATTCAGGCATGTGACCCACACAACAATTTGTAAACTTCATTTTAATTCTTTCCCAAATTCTTTATTTCTGGTGAAAAATCTGAAAACAACCCCTTTAATATAGATACATTTCTGTTCATTTGGTTAAAAAGTTCCTACATTAAACTGTTCCTTTGGTTACAACAGCCTTTCTGAACTTTCCTTACCCCCAGATTCGCTTCTGATACGTTCTCCCATTGCTCCAGTCGTAGGTACAGGATCCTTTGACTTTAGCCTAGAATCCTAATCATATTACTGTATTATAATAAACATTTCTGCTGAAGACTAACTAAACAAGGATTGAATCTACAATGTATCAAAATCTTTTGGGCAGGGGTGTAACTATAAAGGAAAACCCTGGAACTGCTCAGGGGCCAGTTACACGAAAAATGCCTTATTCCAAAAGTTTAGGGGCCAAATGGAGGGATAGCGTATGATGAGACACTGTGTGCGGTTGCTTTTACTATTGTGTCTTCACTTCCTTCTATATTGATGCACCACAAAGTGTCTGATATGGGTCTAACATATCCGATTCCCAAGCCAACCAACATCCATATAATACCGATATTCGTCCCCCATACATGTACCAATAATAATCCTAGGAAATCCATTTTTTATACCATTGCTATTGAGTTGTTTTCCTCTTTACCATTGTTTTGTCCTGTTTCTTTGTTGTACAAGAGTGACGCTGCATTGCTTTTTCTGCAGAAAGCCCAGGCGGGATGAGAACCTAAGTGAAGAAGCTGCGAAGGTCATCGCCAGCCTCCCGGATTTATCATTCATGTACGCCAAGGTGTTAATGTTCCCAGCCACACTAACACCTTCCACTCCGGTCAAGGCCGAGTGAGATAAGAAGAATGTCTTTGGGAGAGAAATTTTCCAGAATCACTTGGATGTTTTATATCCAAACTTTTTAAAAAGTGTAAAACGAATAAGTAAAAAGCGTTGTTGCTTTTTTTTTCCTAACCGTGAAATATTCCGAAGAAATATCGGCGAGCAGCACTAAAAGGTATATACATTTTCATGTATACTTAAACACTGAATTCTACGTTTCTATACAAAATCAGAAGAGAATTTGTATATAATGGCGACGTGTGAACTTTTTTTTTAATGTTAGGTAATACACTGATTTATTCTTTCTTATAAAATGAAAAACAGACAAAATGTGAACCTAGAGGCCCCACATTCACTGCCTGTGTTGTCTGTTCTCACATCTGACTGATGCTTCGAAGCTTCTCCCCAAATCTATTGATGTTAATGTTACATTTGCAATGTCCAGTGTTTTGTGTGTCAGTTGTACAGGGGGTCTGACCCTCCCATAAAGGGACATGTCTCGTATTGAATGCCAGTGCATTATGGGAGCAGCAGGGCTTTGTGGGTATGACCGGTGCATACGTTTTGTTTCTTTTGCTGCTCGATTTTATGATTCAGAACATATCGTGTTCCCCATCCACCCGGCATCCCGTGTCTCTGTCCTGGTTTGTTTCTGTTACAAATGAAGATCCTTATAAAGTCGATTAGGGGGTTCTGAACTGATTCTGGGTATGTCCAGCTTGATTCTGGGTGATGAGGGACCAAAAATAATATGAATGTGTTTGGGAGGAATACTCCTGTTTTGTGTCTGTTGTACCACTATCTTTCTGATTTGCACAGTGTAAAGAAGCATAATCATAGGTCGCTATGGTTTTAGGCTGTACATACGTACACAAGAATCTGGGATGTGTTTGTCTGGGAAAATTCCTATGGAAAAAAAAAACCATTGGATCTGTAACAACAAGGTCTAAGCGCATGGCCAAGTTCTTTACAAATGTAAGCGTGTACATTTTCTTTTAGCTTACACACAAATAAAATTATTTAAATAACATCTGATCTTTGTGTGGCTTCTTGGAATGATATGTGGCACCTGCCCTTCATTGGCTCTAGGTTCACATTTCAGTTTTACGCTTTTCTTTTGCGGTTTTACTTTGTTTTCATTGTATTTCAGTCTTCACAGCCCTCTTATATTTGAAACTTGGCTCTTCTGTCCGAGAGAGAGAAAGAGAGAGAGATAGAAGATTAGAGAGAGACAGACAGAGAGAGAGAGAGAGAGAGAGAGGTCCTGTTGTCAATTTTGGATGTGACCGGACATTATGAAAGGTGCGACTGAATCGGAAACAAACCTCTCTAAATATGTGTGTACCCCTATAAAACACTGTCAGTGTGGGGGTTCCCTTGTATTATACACCTCATCAATCAAAACCCCTTTCCCTGACAACCATCTCTTACCATTTAAAATAATGGGAAATATTGTGTCAGGTGCTTGGGCCTCCGGTATCATTTCTACAATCAGAACCCAGACCTGCTGTTGACCTTTACAATTCCTGCTTCAAATTCTATTACACATGAAGTTCAAGAAATTTTTAAAAAATTAAACTAAATTTATTGAGCTTGATTAGATGCAGAATTATATATTTTTTTATTATTTAATGATCTCAAAGAAGCAGAAAGATTAAGATGAGGTGGGATTTAAAGGAGCTGAAAATCCATCCCCTCTGTTAAGTACAGCCCTCTGAAAACTCCCTGTGCCCCATGTTGTACACACGGCACTGAGAATGAGATTGGAATATGAATTGGAGAGGGGCTGAATAGAAACTTGACTAACACAATGCAGCAATAATAGTAGCCATACAGAGCATTAGCTTTGTTTTAAATGTACTGTAGATGATCATTTAAGCCAGATGATTGGATGAGATCTCCTAAAGACCAGAGTACATGGAGAACAACGTCGGACCAAGTACAGAGCCTTGTGGCACCCCTACATAAAGTGGAGCTGGAGATGAGGCTTCATTAGCATAAGGGAGAGTAAAGCCAAGATGCAGCCTGGTTACGGACACCAAGTTAATAGAGAATTTGCATCAGGAGAGAGTGGTCAACTGTATCAAATGCAGACGATAGGTCAAGGAGGAGAAGGTTGGAGAAGTCACCTTTGGCTTTGGCAGCTGAAGATCATTTAAAACTCTGCACAAAGCAGTCTCAGAAGAGTAACCAGGCCGGAAACCAGATTGCAGAGGGTCCAACAGATCATGGATGTGTAGAAAGTTAGTAATTACGGACACAGTATGTTCTCGGAGTTTAGAGGCAAGTGGTAGAAGTGAGACCGGTTGGGTTGAGCGTGAGCTTTTTAAGAATAGGCTTTACACAGGCCTGTTTGAATGGAGAGGGGAAGGTTCCAGAAACCAGAGAAGAATTGAAGATGTGAGTAAGTGCTGGAGTAAACTCCGTAACACGGTGTTTGAGCAGAGAAGAAGGAATAGGGTCAAGAGAGCAAGTTGTGAGTGGGGAGGACAAGAGAAGTTTGGAGACTTCAGACATTGTTACCAGAGGGAAGGAATTAAGACCTGCAGAAGGGGCTTTGGAAGGAGGCGCTGGGTTACATTAGTAGAGGTGATAATGGAACTACAGTTGGACTCGACATTTAAAGAAATCATTAAAGTCCTGAGGAGAGTGTCAGCTTGACCAATACCGTTGGCGAGGGACGGAGAAGAGTAATGAATATAGAAAACAGGCTTCTTGGTTTAGTTTTGTTATTGTTTATATGGGGACTGTAGTTTTCTTGCTTAGCCTTCGACAAAGCAGAATTGAGGCTTAACAATAGAACTTTATAATGGATCAAGTCTGCTTGTGTATGGGATTTCTTGCACAAATGTTCAGCAGATCTTGTACAGTAACCCCATTGGTAAGCTGGAAAGCGTCAGCAGAATTCAAGTAATTAAAAAAATATTTAATAATAATGAAAACCAATTTAAAAGTTGCTTAGAATTATCCATTCGATAACATACTCAAAGTTAACTTAAAGGTGCACCACCCTTTAAAAAAAATGACTGCCATGGACATTGAATTTTCTTGCACTTGATCAAATCTGGATTTTGATTTGTCAGTGAAAAAAACACCCCTGTCTCTAAACCCTGAGTGTTGCTCAACCTCTTTCTAAGCCTATAACCAAATCACTTCAATCAGGCAGAGACGTTTTATAGTGAGACCTGTGAAACGGTTTTTGAAGCCCGATGTGCTTCCATCCAGTGCAAAAAAGTACACGGGGTGAGTCTTTAAAAAGACTCGGTGTAATAAAAGCTCTCAGGTCCCCGGCCAAAAGGCACAAAAGGTCCAGAGTTCTTCAGACTCGCCAAAGCTATGGGGGTCCCTTTATCCCTGATCCCTGGTATAAAAGGTAGGGCTGGGGTTTAGGGGGGAAGGAGCCTAATGGCCACCCCCCTATTTGTGCTTAACCCAGGAGAATGTGCACAAAATCCCAAAAGTGCTGTAAAAATCAATTTGGGGCTGTGATTCATAACATAGTGCGGCAGTTGCTGCTACAGACTATTAGCAGATTTTAAAAATTGCTGAAAAACACACTGAGCCAAAAGGCGTGGGGTTTAAGAAGGTAGTGCAGATATAGGTGCAAAAGTGCAGTGATATTCAGTTCACCAGGTAGGATCTCCCAGGGTTGCAAGTCCTGGGGCGACATCTCAGGCTCAATTAAGATGCTAACCCCAGGCCAGAGGATCAAGTGCCTCTCTGCCCCACCAGTGAAAGGGTCTTCATCAAACATCCCTTACCTACCATCTCCCCCCTCCCCCTGATACCAGATTTTTTTTTTTGTTTTAAAGCCCCTTGTGCTTCTTAACCCAGTGCAAAAAAAAAGTGCAATCACTAAGTCTTAAAAAACGACAAAAGTCCGATAAAAACTACTGGGTTCCCGGCCAAAAGGTGCAAAAGACCCTGAGTCTTCAGACTACCCTTCACTGAAGCTAAAGGGAGACCCTTTATCCCAGACCCTCCCGGCACAAAAGGCACAGACAGGGGGCAAGGGTCTTCAGATCCCCTTCTCTGCAAGGCTAGGGGGAATCACTTTTCCCAATCCCTGGAGGGAGAAGGTACCAATGGACCTCCAAAGAGGTCCTGAAACAGAATGTGCCCTAGTAGGGCCAGGGTTCAAGGGAAGTAGGAACACACATCTTCCCCCTAGATTTGTGCTTAACCCAGGAGGCCAAGTGCACAGAATCCTAAAAAGGTGCAAATTGGTGCTTTAAAAAATAAACGGGGTGGGGAGTTAAACTCATAAAAAAAGTGGCTGTGTGCAGCCCCAGTCTATCGGTCGCATTTAAAAAATTCTTGGCTTTTAGCCAAAAGACCCGGGGCATAAGAGCATGTGTAAAAAGAGAGTGCGAGAGAGCCATAAAGAGCCTGTGCCATTGGTGTTCCTCTCAACCAGTAGCTTCTGGTACACCAGGTTTGCAAGGCCTGGGACACAACTCAGGCTCAATCAAATGCTAGCTCTTTGGCCAGAGGATCATGTGCCTCTCTACATCAACCAGTGAAGGGTTCTTCCCACGCACCCCTTAGCTATATTGCCCCCCTCTCATTTCCAAAAATACTACACTTGATCTGAGCCACAAGGCTGAGAGACATTACCCTGCATGGCCACTAGATGGTGATGAAACTCTAGGTACAGTTATTATACAGACCTGTGTAGCAGAGGAGCTGACCTGGTTAGGGTGAGATGGGCTAAAAGGAGACAAAAAGCCCTTCACAATGTAACACATGAAACATGAAACACTCTGAAAACAGAAGTTATTCACTTGCCTTGTGCCATATACATAACACTGCCTTAATTCATTACAATTCGCTGGAAAATCATGGAATCGGAAGTTTCACAGAAAAATCATGAAAATTGGACCTTTTCATGAAAAATAAGCTGCAACCTACCATTGTGTTGCGTTGGACGAAAGCTGCGACACATCCGACTTTTGTATTACTTCCCTTGTTTCCCGTCGCATCAGACTTGACGCGGGCGTTTTGTCACTCAGCGTCAGATCTGACTGGAGCGCAAAGAAATTGTCCGTGTAGTTCTACCCTAAACTTCCTGGCACTGCCCCCCTCTCCCTCCCAGCAATCCTTTAAAAAAATCTCACCCTCAAATGCAGAGAAGCGCAACGGAGCACCCGGTCTCCATCTTCCTTCACTTCGTATTGTGTTTGGATGTCGAAGGCTGCGGGAGAATGTGCAGTTGGGCCAAGTCAGGAATCGGCTTTAACTGCGGACGCGCAAATCGGAGTTTAGACCCGGCTTTTGGTAGGGGGAGGGTTTAGTTCTCCAGAATTTAGCAGGATTTGGTTTTGGGTGAATGGAAGAGTCTGGCCAAATCCAAACCTTATATAAAGCAAAGAATGTTGCTGTGTGCGCGCACCATTTATTTTCGCCCACTTGCTACTCACTATTACTACTCACTATTACTACTCACTATTGCTACTCACTATTGCTACTCACTATTGCTACTCACTATTGCTACTCACTATTGCTACTCACTATTGCTACTCACTATTGCTACTCACTATTGCTACTCACTATTGCTACTCACTATTGCTACTCACTATTGCTACTCACTATTACTACTCACTATTACTACTCACTATTACTACTCACTATTACTACTCACTATTACTACTCACTATTACTACTCACTATTACTACTCACATTTCCACTGTGAACAAGACTTCGGTATTTACCATTCGCAATTCAGGGATTTGTCCTAATACAAAATAGGGGGGTCGGTGGATTCTTAGTTAAAGGTAGAGGATAGATCTTTAGTAATAAACCAGTGTTTTATTGGATTTCGAGTGCCTGGAGTGTTATATCCATTATGGGTGTCGGGTGCTTAATCTGGACGACCTTTTCCTGGCCAACAGATCCCGTATCCAATGCGAATATAAACCAATAGCAACTGATTGAAGTGAAGCAAGTGGATCTCTTGTTTATTTATGTACAGACAAGGAAAACGTTTCAGACCCCACTGGGCCCTTACCTTGTACTTGGGTTAAATAAACAAGAAATCCACTTGCTTCACTTCATTCAGTTGCTATTGGTTGATTTTTGCATTTCCAGCATAAACCAGTGGCCTGGTGCAGGACTGGACTTAAAAATAACTCGCCCCAAGGCTCATCCCACCCCCTGCCCCACTCCCGCCTGACACCTTAGGCCTGGGACTTTATGGCCTGGGCTTCACAATATGGTCCCCAAATTGGTACGTCCTTCCATCTAATGGGTTGTGGGATCAGGGGCGATCCGGGCCCCTCCGCCAGCTGAGGCAGCAGCAGAATGTATAAAGACAGACAAGAAGGGGATGGGACTGAACCTATAGCACAAAATCATATGTCAGGAATTAATTAATTAGGGTGATTAACGTTTCCCTCTTAACTAATGGCTCCTGGATTGGGCCCTAAGCTCTTTCCTCTTCTCTCTTCCCCTAGTTTGTCCCTGGTCTCTCTGCTTGGTGAGCAGGTAACTAAACAATTAGAATTAGAATCTGATTCTTTCCTTTGCTAATCGCCTGCAATGTGAGGAATAATCACATGAGGGTAACAGGTAATTACTATCGGAATCATTGGATTCAGAGCCTCGAGTTTTATTTCTCACCTGCCGAGCAGCAAAACGTCCAAGTGAGACACAGTTTATTCATAGAAGAGAATATTTGAGTGAATGGCCCAGAAGAAATGAGACGGAACAACGAGCAAATATTTGTTAAATTTCACTGGTGTGGTTGCCCCTAGCAACAGTCACATTTTTACTTTTTTCCTGTTTTGTTGTAGTGGAAGTTCAGCTAATTGGTGATTGGTTGCCGTGGGTGACGGCACTGGTGCAATTTAGCTCCTTTATTATTATTATTATTATTATTATGTTCTTATCAGTGTTTCTTACTAAATGTTATAAGGGACAAATATTCAGTGTGAAGATCCCAGAAACACAAATATATTGTACAAGTGAGCGTTTCACCATGAAATTACATCTCAGATGCCCCAGTCCTCACGGATTATTTTTAGAAATGAAAAGAAAAAGAAAATTGTCCTTGTCGGCCACAAGTAAAAGCAACAGAACGAAGCCAAAGAATAAGGATAAATAAATTTGTCATATGAACAGACAACAATATAATAATAATATCAGAGGCCCCAACACTGAGAGCTGCGGCTCCTTCTCTCCTGGGTCTGAAGTGAAGGAAAAGCTGATCCTCAGGTGAAACAACACAAAGTCAGACACATCAGAGCACACAATATACTGATCCCCAATGAAATCCATTTAATAACATACTCACAATGACAACATGTTCTGCTGCTGCTGCTGCTGCAATACCTGGGCTACAGCTCCTCTCACCCTCTGTCTCTCTCCCTCTGTCTCTCTCCCTCTCCTGCTCAGACTGCTCCCTCTCACGCTCCCTCTCCTGCTCCCTCTCACCCTCTCACGCTCCCTCTCGCCCTCTCCTGCTCGTTCTCACCCTCTCCTGCTCCCAGGCCTGGACTGGCAGTTAAAATAGGCCCTGCCATTCCAAGTACACAAAGGCCCAAACAGCCCACTTTATGGTATCTTTCTATTGAACCACACAGCAACCCCTCTGGCATTTGCCAGAACCCACAGGTTGCCAGTCCGGGCCTGCCTGCTCCCTCTCCTGCTCCCTCTCCTGCTCCCTCTCGCCCTCTCCTGCTCGGACTGCTCCCTCCCACGCTCCCTCTCGCCCTCTCCTGCTCCCTTTCACGCTCCATCTCACGCTCCCTCTCACGCTCCCTCTCGCCCTCTCCTGCTGCCTCTCGCCCTCTCACGCTCCATCTCGCCCTCTCCTGCTCCCTCTCACCCTCTCACACTTCCTCTCGCCATCTCCTGCTGCCTCTCGCCCTCTCCTGCTCCCTCTCACCCTCTCACGCTCCCTCTCGTCATCTCCTGCTGCCTCTCGCCCTCTCCTGCTCCCTCTCACGCTCCATCTCGCCCTCTCACGCTCCATCTCGCCCTCTCCTGCTCCCTCTCGCCCTCCCACGCTCCCTCTCACCCTCTCACACTCCCTCTCGCCCTCTCCTGCTCCCTCTCCTGCTCCCTCTCACCCTCTGTCTCTCTCCCTCTGTCTCTCACCTTTTCACCCTCTCCCGCTCTCTCTCATATTCCCTGTTGCGCTCTCTCCCCTTGCTCACCACTGTATTCACAAGAGATTTTCTTAAAGCTATAGAAGAAGCCGACCCCGTGCTCTGGACCCCCTGTTATAGTTTGGCCAGTGGGAGCAGTCGATTTAGTTAACCCTTTGTTCACCAGCAGGGGATGAGTGTAGGGCAGGGGCTGCCTGTCGGCCCCCTTTGCCTCCCCCCCAGCACTTACCTTTCCTGTACAGTAGAGGGTCCGGGGGTGGCAGCTTGGCTAGTAGTGTGGAAGGCACAATTGTACAACTGACTGCAGCATTCCCAGAAGTAGCTCTACTTACCCTTTAATCCACCCCATTTATCAATAAGCCAAACACCTGCCGCTGGCGCAGCACCAGGAATGTCAGGAGCCTTTGGCTGGAGAATTAAAGCAGCAGCAGCCGCAGGAGGATCTCTGGGGTTAACTATGGAGGAATCAGAACTGTGGGGACCTGAGTAGATGGGAATTGTTAATATATACAAGTATGGGACCTGTTATACAGAATGGAGACCTGGGGTTTTCCAGATAACGGATCTTTCTGTAATTTGCATCTTCATAGTTTGTCTACTAGAAAATCATATAAACATGAAATAAAGCCAATAGGCTGGTGTTGCCTCCAATAAGGATTAATTATATCTTAGTTGGGATCAAGTACAAGTTACTGTTTTATTATTACACAGAAAAAGGAAATTATTTTTATAAATTTGACTGATTTGATTATTATGGAGTCTATAGGAGACGGCCTGTCCATAATATGGAGCTTTCTGATTCACATATTCCCGTATAACTGTTCCTAGAACTTTATTTCTTTATTTGTTATTAGAGACCCAGTTCAGAAAGTGATTAGGGAAGTTGTTAGAAGCCGCCGTGAAATCCTTTACTGATAGTTTCTCTCATTGTGTCTCAGTGTATCTCAGTGTATCTCAGTGTATGTCATTGTATCTCAGTGTTTGTCAGACTTGTTGTATTAAACTACGTGTGGAACAGAAATACTAGCGACGGGCGAATAAATCCACCGTGACTAAAAAAAAATTTTTTTTGTGCACATAAAAATGATCCGGTGCCCATTGAGTTTAATACATTTGGACAAAATAGTTGTGTGTATAAAAATTCTCACATCAAAAATTGTTGCGCATCAAAATTATTTTAACGCCCATTGACTTCAATGCGTTTTGTAAATCTTTGATGTTTTGCAAATTCTTTGGCCAAGCAAAACGGGACAGATTTGCCCATCACTAATAGCGACTTTATATCTAAGGCTGCTTGTTTGGGATTAGTTGCCCTTGAAGCAGCGGTTGTATTGAGCTGCAGAGTATTAGGGTTGTGAGTAATTTAATCCCAAGAAGTTTCTTACGTTGGACCTTCAGCCTCGCGGGAAATGTTTTTCATCAGATGAGGAGACCCTGAGTATTTGTGGCACAGCCCTAATAGTGTCACCAACAAACTGTCACACGGGATGACTGAAGTGTCTTTGTGCAAATACTTATTATCTCACTGTCATTACCCGACGGCTTTAACAATAGGAAAGAATTTCAACTTTCCACATGGCAAATAAAATGGAACAAGAAGCGCCGGAGACTCACATGTGAAATGAGCCGACTCCTGTTTAATGTTATAGAGGGGAATCATGTCTAGAAATTTGTTATGTTAAATCACCAGTAATGCCGTAAAGTGATCATTAGTACGAGAGGGGGTGTAGCTTTAAGGGATACTGTCATGGGGAAATTGTTTTCTTCAAAGCACATCAGTTAATAGAGCTGCTCCAGCAGAATTCTGCACTGAAATCCATTTCTCAAAAGAGCAAACAGATTGTTTTATATTCAATTTTGAAATCTGACATGGGGCTAGACATATTGTCAATTTCCCAGCTGCCCCTGGTCATCTGACTTGTGCTCTGATAAACTTCAGTCACTCTTTACTGCTGTACTGCAAGTTGGACTGATATCACCCCCTCCCTTCCCCCCCCAGCAGCCAAACAACAGAACAATGGGAAGGTAACCAGATAGCAGCTCCCTAACACAAGATAACAGCTGCCTGGTAGATCTAAGAACAACACTCAATAGTAAAATCCAGGTCCCACTGAGACACATTCAGTTACATTGAGTAGGAGAAACAACAGGCTGCCAGAAAGCAGTTCCATCCTAAAGTGCTGGCTCTTTCTGAAAGCACATGACCAGGCAAAATGAGCTGAGATGCACCTACACACCAATATTACAACTAAATACACTTGCTGCTTCAGGAATGACATTTTATATTGTACAGTGAATTATTTGCAGTGTAAACAGTGTCATTTAGAAATAAAAACTACACCATAAAAATCATGTCAGAATCCCTTTATGGTTTATATTTTGCCTTTATAGTAATCGTCACCATTTGTTCAGACTCCATTTGCTTTGTATTCATATATTCATTTCTGCATTGTGTTACAGTAACATACAGGGGCATATCTATCAAGGGTCGAATTTGGTATTGAAAAAACTTTGAAATTTGAATTCAAAAAGACCAACCGAAATTAAGTCAAAGTTTTTTTTGGTTGAATAGGTCAGTTTTCAATCTAATAGGTATTTGGCTGAATTGAGGGAATAGCACATTCGATAGAATTCGATTCAAAGTATTTCCCACTGCACAATTCTTTATTTCTTGTTTTTGCTTCAGAAACAGCATTTTTGATGTCACTCCATGATGATGCCTCTCAGTTCACAGGCAGTCGGGACTCGAGGTTTGGTTTAATTGATGCACTGCCTATCCGGACTTTAAATTTTGGTTTATTGATACTTCAAACCAAAATTTCACGAAAAGCATGAATCTAATTTTAACATTAGGATAAGCTTACCGCTTTCCCAGTTGGGTCCGGGTGCTCATGCCCCAGACCTTCAGTATAGGGGAGTAACTCACGAAAAAACAGCATTAGGCAGGCACCAATCCGGAACGTCCAACAAAAGTAGATTCCAAGAGCCAAAAATTGAGTATAAAAAAATATAATACTTTATTTTACATTACATCTAAAAGGATAATGGCTGACGCGTTTCGTGTCGTGCAGGGACACTTAATCATAGGCTCATCATTAAGTGTCCCTGCGCAACACAAAATGCATCAGGCATTATCCTTTTACATGTAATGTAAAATAAAGTATTATATTATTATATTCAATTTTTGGCTCTTGGAATCTTCTTTTGTTGGACGTTCCGGATTGGTGTCGGCCTAATGCTGGTTTTTTTATTGATACCTCGCAGTGCACTGCTTATCGGGACACTAGTTTTAGGTCTAGTGATGGCTAGTAATGAACAGTCTATCAGGACTCTAGGTTTGGGTCTATTGATGACTATTAGTGCATTGCCGATCAGGACTCTAGGTTTGAATTTGTTGACGCCATTCCAAATTCCCTATAAGAACCTATAGAATTCTTGCCTTTGTTGGTCTGTGACATTGTTCTACTGGAGGCTTGACATGCAGCTAAAGTGATTCTTAGCAGAACTAACAGATTGCTGTAGTCTCCCCTCTTTTCTTTTTGTTTCTTTTCTGAGCAACAGCTACAATGTTATGGGCAGCTGCAATGGAACATTAATGGTGGGATCTTCTAAATGCAGTGACCTGCTGGAGCCGCCTGCAATTGGGATACAATGAGAGACAATAAACCTCAGCTCCAACACAAGGACATAGAAATAAAGCCCAGGACAGACGGTACAATCTATTGCTTTATATTATACCCTGCAATGTGTTGCCACGAGGACTGATCAGCAAAGCAATTCTGGTGGACTACGTGTCATATTTGTGCACCACTGAAGTGCTCCTACATAATGGTCCTGTTGTAACGTACAGTTCGGCCCAGAAATCTTTGGGCAGAGACAACTTTGTTTTCTAATTTTGGTTCTGTACATGACCACAATGAAGTTTAAATGAAACAACTCAGATGCAGTTGAACTGCAGACATTCAGCTTTAATTCAGTGGGTTGAACAAAAAGATTGTATAATAATGTGACAAACTAAAGCCTTTTTTTAACACAATCACTTCATTTCAGGCTCAAAAGCAATTGGACAAATGAAAAAAGTGCAAATGAAATGTTCATGTCTAATAGTTGGTTGAAAAGCCTTTGCTGCAATGACAGGCTGAAGTGTTGAACTCATGGACATCAGCAGATTGTGGGTTTGCTCCTGTTTAATGCTCTGCCAGGTCTTTACTGCAGCCGCTTCTTTCACTTGCCGTTTGATAAATAAGCCCCTAAATATAAATATAAATATAAATGTAGGTGTCAGAAGAAATATTCCTGTAAGGTTCTTCTATAGTCAAGATGTTCGGTAGGAATAATAAGCAGATTTGCAGACATAAAATAAAAACGTACACGAGTTTCATTAAAATGTTTATTGTAGAATATAAAACTACAAAAAGAGACTGTCGGTTTCCATGTACATTTATCAATTGTTTTTTGCTCGCAGCCCAAACTGACATGTGAATACAGTAACTGCTAGACGTGTCTGTAATATTGCATAGAAAAGGCACAGCTCGAAGGTCTGAGGGAGGGAACTACACACTTTGTATAGCCAATAAAAACGCACAATTCACACAATTCATTACATCTCCCCACCTCCGATTTATCGCCAAGGAATAGTTTGACGTTCCAGTATTCACAACACAAATTGTTTTTTGTAAAGGCTCTTAGTGTGCCACGGCTTACAAGTCAAGGGAGATAGATCTGCTTATGGATCTGCAATCTGATTGGAGAAAACACAATGGGGCTGAAGTGTAGAAGCCACAAGCTGAATGGCCATTGGTGCAACAGCTGATCACACACTAGAGCTCCACCCACGTTTAAGCACCTATTAAGTTCTAGGTATGGAAATATTAAGGCATTTTAGAGAATTTTCCATGAAACAAGGTAAGATGGGATGAAAGCTTTTAAATAATACTTAGTAGAATGTAGACTTGAGCAGCGAACAGCAAACGACTCTAGAACAACTAATAATACACGTCACATGATAAAAATTGGGGGGGGGGTGCAAGACCTCTCTATACAGCAGGGATCTGCAACCTTGGTTCTCCAGCTGTTAAGGAACTACAAGTCCCACAATGCATTTGCCCTTAGACTCCTTCATTAGACGCCTTCATTGCATTGTGGGACTTTTAGTTCCTTAGCAGCTGGAGAGCCAAGGTTGCAGATCCCTGCTATAGAGTAAGATCTACTTGAGAACTGTAGTTATTCGTGCCATTGATTTCAACCTATCCAGACAGTAAATCCCACAAACACCAAGTGATGGTCCTTGGCACCAAGCCATGACAAAGTGCAAGGCAAGGAATGTTCAATAAGCTTGAATCCGATTGGCTGCTCAACAGATGATTATAATCAAATAATTATTTAGTACATCTGGTTTGGATTTACTTCTCATTTCCGCTCTCTACTCTCGTTAGTCACAGACTGATTGTCCAGGTCCAACAAAGCCAATTCCAGCTTGAGTGATGCCCAACGGCCAAACAGCTTGGCTGCAGGGAAAAGGTTAGGCTAAGGGAAAAATACATCATTTAATCTCATGGATAATAAAGTACAGGGTATTGGCATAAAGATTTATTACTTCCACTACTGTTGAGGTGACTGTCTATAGCTACAATAGTTAGAAATGGAAACATTCTCTTACAGATATTAAAAGACCCAAAGCCAAATATTCATCCATTGTTGCACAGGTTGCACTTCCAAAAAGCAATAAAAATGTACAAAAATGGGTTTCACCAATATGGAGAGATTTCCAGCACTTGACTTGATTATTTCATGAAGAATACTGGAACACCAACCAAGAGAATTGTGTGAATTGCACATAGAAATCCGGTTTGGCCAACCTCGGGACAGGTCGTGACATCAGGAAGGGACGACCCTCATTGTAGACCCTTTCCTTTGCCTCCCACTCGCATTTGAAATGGACGTACATTGCTACCGTACATTCTTACATGTTACAATCCAGAATTTAGCTTCACAATCAAATAAATATATTTACATAAGGGAAAAAAAAAAAAAAAGGAATAAATAACTTAAGGGAAAAAACCAAAAAATTATAATAATAATCATTTCTAAATCAAAGCTCATTGGTTCTGCTCAGTTCTTGACATTTCATTGCACATCAACGTCTCCTAAGTCATCATCATCATCAGGTAATACTAGAAGGTAATACTAGAGAAGAAGTCCTGTGCCGTCTGCCGTATCCCTCCAACCCTCACAAGTACAAGGATTTTGCAAATATCTGATGAAATCTAGTGATGTCACAATACCATATTGATGCTTCCAAGTGATCATTAACAAAGATACAGTAAAGCAAAAAATATAAAACACAGGCATCAGGATTAATGGCGATTATTCATTTTTACCAGGAGGCAGCCATCTTGCATTACAGAAAAATGCTCCAATACATATTGTAGGGTTACCTTATCCCTTATCAAGTCTATTGAGACCAAAACTGAAGCTGGTGGTAAATTTGGAGCCAAAGCCAAACTAGAACATTCTGGCTGTGCCCTTGGTTGGTGCCTGATTTGTATCAGTGGATATAAACAATGATGTAGTAATGAAACTTGTAGCCAGTTTACACAATGGACACTTGTTTTTGCAACTGCAGTGGGATAACACTCTTACAATTAGAATCAGAATAAATTATATCATCTCATTATTTACAGATTTCAACATTTTGAGGGTAAGGCCTGTCTGTTAAACCCATCTCCCAAATGCCAAATATATACACACTGTCAAATAAATACGTTTCCTTGAACTAAATGAAGACTAACTGAAATATTTCACATTTGTCAGCGTATATATATATATATATATATATATATATATAACTATATAGTCACTCATTCTGCAACACATAAATAACGGTCCCTGGGAGAGCGTCTAGAACAGCTTTCCAACCCCCTTGGAGATGGTCGATTGCAGTAGGTGCCCCTAAAGTGCCATTACAGACTGAGCCAACTGATCCATGCCAAGAAGTGAGCAGATATTGCTTGATTATTGCCAAAAAAAAAATACATTAAAACATAATTTAAAATTTCTTAAATAAATTAAAAGAAGAGTAAAGCTGGCCATAGACGTACAGATTTCACCCTTGACTGGGACAACAATCGTACAGAAGTTATGTCTCATAAATTCTACTGACAATCACCCATTGATATCGTTGGATAGGTAATTTATTAACCGACAGAAATCTTTTAACCTGTCCAATCGACAAAACAACCAATCACACGGTACGAAAAATGTCGGGATGATTCACACAAGGTCCGAAAATCGTATGAAACTTCAATATGACTATATCTTTGCGTCTATGGCCAGTTTAACTCCTAAAGAAGCCATACAAGGGTTAAACAAGTGTAAATTGCAATCTGTACTTAACAGCCAGAGTACCATAGAGAAAGCCAAGTATCATAGAGAAAGCCAAGAAAGAACTCACAGGTTTTGGGGGAAAAAAATGACCAAGTTCATTAAGATTAAGATGTTTTGTTGATTCCCCCCTAAGGAGATGATGAGAGTTTTGAGGGTCCCAGGTGAGAGAAGTGTACAGGGACTTTGCCTTGAGAGTTGTAGCATTATGATGGAACACAACAGGTAACATTAATAATAAGTATCTTATTCCAACATATGGAATTTATTCTTATTCCAAGATATGGAATTTATTGAATTTATTCTCATTCCAAGATATGGAATTTATTGAACTTCATGAACGTGATGGCATTGCCAGGTCTTTGTGGGAATCCAACTGGAAGCTCCAACACACTTTAAAACAGTAAGTCAATGTCACAAAAATAGAAATATTTTTTTATATATTTATATAAAATAAAAGGGTTTGTCTGAATGACCTTTTGCACTGGAAGGAGCAGAGCATTTCAAAGATGGCTCTCAAAAGAACAGAACAACTAGAAAGGGAGAAATTGGCAAAGATGTAACATGTCCCTCAAGTAACTTGCTTTTAGAGAAGACATGGACCTGCTTGTACAATAGAAGTCAGCAATATATAAAGTATCTGTAAAAATTAAAACAAAAAATAAATACATAAATCTTTTATATGAACATGATGATCATCATTGGATTTACAACTTTGTGCTCCAGTTCTTTATATATAATTTAATTCCAGGATGGGAAACGTAGTCCTTCAGAAGATGTTGGACTTCAACTACAAACTGGTGCAAAGTCTGGTGACCCATAGCAACGACGCCATTGTTTGCTTTTAGACAGCAGATCAGTAAATGCCATCTGCTGATTGGTCAATGTGGGTTAGTAGAATGGGAGCAAACTTTCTGCATGCGATTACATTGTTGTCCTGCATATGTATAATGCAGAAATACAACTCCATGGGGCACATTTATCAAGGGTCGAATTTCGAAGTAGAAAAAGCTTCAAAATTCGACCATCGAATTGGAATACTTCGACTTCGAATAAAGAAGTCAAAGTTTTTTTACATCGAATTTGGCCATTTGCGGTCGAAGTAAAATCATTCGATCAAACAATTAAATCCTTCGAATCGAATGATTCGAAGGATTTCAGCCATTGATCGAACACATTTTCTTCGACTTCAAAAAACTGCTCTAGAAGGTCCCCATAGGCTAACATAGCACTGCGGCAGGTTTTTGGCGAAGTATTGAAATTGAAGTTTTTTTTTTGACCATTCGATTATTGAATGGTTAAATATTCTAACTATTTTACTTCGAATCGAAGTCGAAATCGTAGTATCCTATTTGATGGTCGAAGTATCCAAAAAATTACTTTGAATTTCAAATTTTTTTACTTCGAAAATTCTCTCGAATTCACTTCGACCCTTGATAAATGTGCCCCCATGTGTTGGAATTTACGGTGTATACAAATCCACCGAAGCTTAAATTGGCCAGCAAATAATATGCTGGTACTGAAGTTAAGTTTTAAGTTACCACTTAAAAGGGTAATAATAGAGAGGGGGATGGGAGGTATTAAAATGGATAACACAAGAGGACCAATATTGTTTTTCAGTAGAAGAATTGAATTCTACATTAATGGGAGCCCCACAATACAGATTAAAAGTTACAGCCTTAGACGTACAAGGACGCTGGGAGTTGTAAGAAATTCTGTTTTTAAATGGGAATATGTTACCCACCCCCCCAAAAAAGATTTCTAAAATAAAATACTGGAACATTTATTGTTATGAATATTTGAAGGTTTCCACAAATGGAACCATAAAGAGATGAAGATGGACTATACGCGCCATCTATCGAAGAAAAACGTTATTTCCCTTTATAGTTGTTAGTGGGAGATCTGTAAGGTACCGTCTACAACATGGAACCCAAGGAAACGGCTCCAGCCAGATTGCTGAAAAACTGCACATGCAATGACTCCATGTTCACTAATGATGTTGATGAAACATTGATAAAGAAATAACGGTGGATTGCATGATTAACACTGCTGAATGCTAATGTTTAAATACAAATACTCTAGGAAACTGCTTATAACCTTATAAGTAAGAAAATTAAAGATGTAAGTCATTTTACTAAATTTGCGGATTCCAGTGGAAAAGTAGAAAAACAGGTCGAGCTTTAGCCACCCTCCCATAGTGATGCGGATTTATGGACAGTAATTGAAAGGCAAGACAGGTTTCTGGTGCTACGTACAACTCGTTTGTCTTAAAGCAGCCAAATACCATTTATAGAGTGACAAATGTAAAGAAGTTTAATGGTATTAATAAAAGAGTCGGTAATTAGATGGAATAGTGACATTAATCTGATCAGAAGGCGGATTCATCACCAAGTCAAACAGCCGTGACATTTGGATAGAAATCACTACCGTATATACTCGAGTATAAGCCGAGTTTTTCAGCCCCCAAAATATGCTGAAAAACTCTACCTTGGCTTATACTCGGGTCAAGCGCAAAAAAGGTCGCCGGCGTCCAAGAATAGTCGCCGGCGTCCAAGAATAGTCGCCGGCGTCCAAGAATAGTTGCTGGTGCCCAAGAATAGTCTCCAAGAATAGTCGCCGGCGTCCAAGAACGGTCGCCGGCATCCAAAAACGAGACGCAGGCACCTCCAACGGGAGCAGAAACCCTCAATTTTTTGATTGAAACTTACCAGAAGCTGCTGCATTTCTCACCCTAGGCTTATACTCGAGTCAATAAGCTTTCCCAGTTTTTGGAGGTAAAATTAGGTACCTCGGCTTATACTCTGGACGGCTGATACTCGAGTATATACGGTAATTTAGAAGGGCAGGCACCCCTTTTACTTTCCCATGTTAAAATGTGAGTGATGGGGATCTGTAAAGAGAAATTTACTGAAGTGGAGATATGTCACAATGGAAACCACCGTCTTTGATGCACTAATCTTCAAAGCCTGTGGTGTGCTACAGTTTACCTGGTTTTCTAAAGTATCAATATAGGACATAACTACTACTATTAAAAACGGTTGGAGGGTTGTCCTAAATTTTTGCTGCAAAAAAATCTGCGACCTGGACCATTTTCTAATGCCAATCAATATTTTATGGATGATGCTAAAAACATAATCCATAGCTGTGAATTTAACTCATAACCCCATCCCACCTTTCTTCTGAATGAGTTGGCATTTAGAACAAGTTATGTTTAAATTCAATGGAAGTTTCTATGGGAGTATAATTGGCCAGTGACTGAGATTCTTACTTCTTAAGAAGTAAAACATTAGTACACATTGCTCTAATATTTAGGGGTTCCTATAGAATCCAACAAAAAGTGCATGTGCTGTTTTTCTGCAGGTTGGGAAGAGCCATTTGCCCACGACTTACCCAGTAAGGTCTGTAGTAATAGACTGGTTTCTGCTTCCTTTTTCGACCACAGCAGCACTAAAAATACAGTCAGCTGAGCAGGAAGTTAGAGCCACTATAAGAAAACGCGTTGCCTACGGAAATACACTTTTTGGGAGCCTTTTTGACCCACAGAAGAGGCTGCAGAAAAAAAACGTAGACTCTTTGCAAGCAAAAACTAAAAAAACATGGCATATCTCCACTTACTCCCAATCCACTCCAACATAGACCCAAGTTTGGAAATTATTGCAGGCTCTCTTTGATCCATGACCATTTTTGCACCATAAAATATAGAAACCAATTGAAAGGATTACAAAAGCACAGGCCTAGTGTTGCATGTTAGAAATAGGAAGGGCTATATCTCTATAACTTCATCAAAATAATTGTGTGTGTGTTTGTACAAACACAGGTTTTTTTTTTAACATTTTCTAGAAATACAATATAATAAATGATAGAATCTGTACAAAAATATAAAAACATTCGGGTGGCGGTATCTAAGCAGCCATGTATATGCTATTTTACTGTAAAAGCCACAATTAATGCCTCTATTTTATTTATTTTTTTTACTATTTTTCAACCTAAGAATGAATAAAATGCCAAAAATGGACTCTGATTATCTAAATAATAAAATTTACCTTTTGCAATAAAACTTATTGAAAAAATAGACAATTATGCACATGCAATTTACAGCGTTCCCCCAACATTATCCTTGTGCTTAACATTTACAATTGAAACTGATGTCTTTGCTGTTAATAAACTGTTTGTAATACGAAATCATCGGTGGACTGTGGTTAGATCCTTGGAGAACCACATCAAAAATGTCTCCAAAGTAGTCATACACAAGGCACTCCAATACAGCGTAACGCAAAATGTACCATGATCATTATTGTTTTGGTCAAAGGCAAGAGAGAATGCATGCACAGTGCTGTGAATCTATGGGGTTACAGGTAATAAAAAAAAGTCACCTTGTTTAGGAGCCAACCAGAACCTCCATGATATGATCTAATTCCGTGAGGTCAATTTTAAAAGGCTGACTTGGGGCTACTGGTTGGCTGCTATAAGGAGATAATGTTTTCAGAAGCTCATCTGGAGCCATCTTAGAGGCTGTTCCAGCATTGGATGTGCAAGGATCAAAATCATACATGGATGTATCAATATCAGAAAAGAGAATATCATCCAAGGTTAAGTCAGTAAGAAAGCCAGTGGATGTTGTTAATTCAAAATTTCCTGGAAGGGAATCCATTGGTTTTGGCTCACTTGTTCGTCTCTCTCGTGTTCCCTCTGGCTTGTGGGTACTAGCTGCAGCAGTATCATCATTTACATGTGCCGTTGCTTCTTCTGTTGCAGCTGCCTCTGTGGAGGTAGATGTTGGACATAATTCCTCAATCTCATCCAAAGCTGAAGAGAAACTGTCCTTTACTGGCTGGATAGGGGGTGGAGGAGGTGTTGGTGGTGGTAGTCTGATGCTCGGACCATTCTGCTGAGTTGTCTGAGAAGTGCAAAACGTGTCCTCCTCAAGCAAAGATGCTGGGGTGAGGCAAGACTCTAGTGGTGTAGTGCTTAGTAGGTCATTAGGTTGAACCGGAGGAGGGGCAAGATGGCTGAATGCAGGCTGTGCCTCCTGATAGGCGTCACCAAGAGGGTCTGTAGACTGAGGAGTGCTGATAAACACAGGCCTCAAACTACCTTCTTGCTTCATTTCATCCTGTATTCGCCTCAACATGTTGTTGATTAAAACTGTTCTTTGTAAGCGTGGCTCGGTCAGCGGCCTGTGGTTATAGAGTTTCATAAGGGAAATGTTGAAAATAGTCTGGCGCTGTAACGTGTAGGACACTTTGGATGGTCCGTCTGTTGGGGACACCACTTTGCCTTCCATCCCATCTTCATGCTCGTCAAACTTTCGCTTTCCTGCTTTAGCCAACATATATCTATGAGCGAAAAGGAGAATAGAAAAATCATTAAATGTCACGTGAGCACTTATGTGTCAATATAGTTTTGAAAAGCATCAACTGTATTTTGGATCAATATGAACCTGCAGGAGCCTAGCAATGTGGCTGAAAGCAACACACTATAAATACCATGGCTGCCATCTTTATAACTAAATGCTTTGTAAATCTACTGACGCAACGACTGTTTCTTTCATAGGCTACAGTAATTCAGATCAGGCTGTATTCTTATTTCAAACTCTGATCCCACCAGTACTGACTGATGAAAGAGAAAAACAAAATCTAATGACGGTCCCAGTGTCCCATCCAGTCCACTGTGATCCTTATAGAAAACATATTCAAGACTGTTGCTCACATGCCCTACAAGACAGGTATTTACAAATAAAAATATGTTTACTAGAAAATGGTGCAATCTATGCAGTCCTGGTCTTTGGAATATCTTATTTGTGTTCCTAATTAAAAAGACGGTGGCTGGTACTGTAACAACAAGGAGAAACCTATAGTGCTATAGATATAGATATAGATATATATATTGCAGAGTTACATAGCAACATCCATAGCTTCTCTTTCCCCAGTGGTTTATTTTAGAGAGGCATAAGAATCAACAGTGCAAGTCACAACAAGTTCTACACATGAATATATAATGTTTGTTCTTGAGCTGTTATAGTGCTTTGTCTCCTACCACTTCTGGGAAGTCTTGCAGACAGGAGAGAGAGGATAGACAGGTGTGTTTACACACAATAATACACAGCTACATTTCACAGTCACAGGTAGAATTGCCTTGGGTGGAAGAATCTGAATAATAATAAACACGTCAGACCCTGTGGCTGTTAAAAGTTTTTAAAGTATAGGGGGGCCCATTTATCTGCAAAAACATTTTGTTCTCCATGGGTTTCAAGGACATGGGACCCCAAAGGATTTTTGCAGTGGCCCAGTACCTAGTCTTGTCCATGGTTAGACCATACCATATAGATAAACAGAGGGGTTGATAGAGTTACAACTAGATGCTCACCATACAGTATAACCCTATTATACTCTGCCCTGAGTTTGTGTCTGTGTGGAATCAGATCAGTCCAATTAGTGCAGTTTGGACTCATTTCTATTCTTCAAAACAACAAAAACACTGCTGGTGGCAGTTGGCAAGGAAATTGGTTTTGCCAAACCCCCAATTCCAATACCGTGACTGTAGCCTGTGATACTATTTGAAGGAATAGAAAACAACAAAAAGGTGACCGATGGGAAGTGCACAATAAGTTATACAAATGTCCATATCAAATCTTCCCTAAAGTCTCTTCACTAACAATAAATAGTGAGTGGTGATCACGCTTTGCTTTTGGTTTGTATTTATAAGAAAGACGCACAGAATTCTGTCCGAAGGAGAAATGTAGTGTCAACATGGTACAGCGAGGGGGCTCCCCACAAATAGACGTCACATTCACACAACAGTGATATCAGGGTGGTTCATTGGCAGAGATCCTTGAACCAGTTTTGGGATAAGTCTTGGGACCAGTTTTAGGATCAGTTTTTGGACCAGTCTTGGGACCAGTTTTACGATCAGTTTTGGGACCATTCTTGGGACCAGTTTTGGGATCAGTCTTGGGGCTAGTTTTAGGATCAGTTTTGGGATAAGTCTTGGGACCATTTTTAGGATCAGTTTTGGGATAAGTCTTGGGACCAGTTTTAGGATCAGTTTTGGGACCAGTTTTAGGTTCAGTTTTTAGATCAGTTTTGGGATCAGTTTTTAGATCAGTCTTGGGATCAGTCTTGGGATCAGTCTTGGGACCACTCATGGGACCACTCATGGGATCAGTCTTGGGACCAGTTTTGGGACCAGTTTTAGGATCAGTTTTGGGACCAGTCTTGGGACCGGCAAACATAAAGACTGGTATAAATGTTCCGAATACAAATAACTTGATGAATATTTTCTTATTTGTTGTTAGTCCTTCAAGCATCTGTCAGAGATCTAATCATTGACCCCCTTATCTTTTTTTTAGCCGCCTATATGGCTCAATGGGAGAAATCAGCAGAAATTAAAAATGTTTCTCCACCATGAGCCACGACTGCTAAAATGGGTCTATAAAGAATCAATTGTTACCCGCACAGCAATGTTGCAGAAATTAGTAATAGATGGGACCGAGTATTACAGTGAAAAGTAGTAGTGGAGTTTATTATAGATAACTTCATTGTTCAGACTACATTACTGGGGGAACTTAAGCACCACTGCAGCTGCAGGAGGGGCTCTAAGGTTTGGGACTCTTGGGAGTCACATGGAAGAAAGAAAGTTGACACTCATTATTTCCACAGATTACTGTTTGTAGCCAACATTGTGGGTCACTAAGAGGCCCATCCTTTGTCTTTCAATACTGCGCAGCACCATAACCAAAAGAACTGATTAAAGTTCACGCTGCCCAGCAAAATATCTATCTATCTATCTATATATATATATATATGTATATAAAAGTTCTGCGCCCTTGTTCCTCTGCACTTAGTCATCACTGCCCTAATTGGCCCTGTAAGCACTTTCAATGAAGACTTTTCCCCAGTACCAGTGACTGTATTAGACAGTATTTGCCCGTAAGTTTCCAGGAAGTTCTCACGCCTTGTTCATTTGCCTGATGTGAGTCAATTTCCTCTGCACATGGCTGTCTATTCTTCACACAAGCCGCTCTCTTCATCCGGGCCACTCTCTTCACATGGAAAAGAGAAAAGTTATTTTCCTAGGCAGCAGAGGCTTTGCTCGTTCTGAACTCGCTGTGCTGGCCGCCTTCACCATAGAATATAAATAAAAGATCATTTTTGGCACGGAATAAGTTTCCAAATCACAGTTCTGCAGTCTCCATCAAAAACACTGATTTTTTTTTTTTTTTAACCAAACTTTTTTTTTTCTTGCAACTAGAATACACAATAAAATTAAAACCAATAACTGTAGTTCAATACAAAGTTTGCATTATATGTGATTTCCCATCTACTGATGCTGCAATATCACACGTTGCCATGGCCAAAGAGCCAAAAGGGGAACTTAAAAATGACAACTAGCTAATATATATATATACAGTGGTGTGAAAAACTATTTGCCCCCTTCCTGATTTCTTATTCTTTTGCATGTTTGTCACACAAAATGTTTCTGATCATCAAACACATTTAACTATTAGTCAAAGATAACATAATTGAACACAAAATGCAGTTTTTAAATGAAGGTTTACGTTATTAAGGGAGAAAAAAAACTCCAAATCTACATGGGCCTGTGTGAAAAAGTGATTGCCCCCCTTGTTAAAAAATAACTTAACTGTGGTTTATCACACCTCAGTTCAATTTCAAAGGTTATAAAGCCATTTCTAAAGCTTTGGGACTCCAGCGAACCACAGTGAGAGCCATTATCCACAAATGGCAAAAACATGGAACAGTGGTGAACCTTCCCAGGAGTGGCCGGCCAACCAAAATTACCCCAAGAGCGCAGAGACAACTCATCCGAGAGGCCACAAAAGACCCCAGGACAACATCTAAAGAACTGCAGGCCTCACTTGCCTCAATTAAGGTCAGTGTTCACGACTCCACCATAAGAAAGAGACTGGGCAAAAACGGCCTGCATGGCACATTTCCAAGGCGCAAACCACTTTTAAGCAAAAAGAACATTAAGGCTCGTCTCAATTTTGCTAAAAAACATCTCAATGATTGCCAAGACTTTTGGGAAAATACCTTGTGGACCGACGAGACAAAAGTTGAACTTTTTGGAAGGTGCGCGTCCCGTTACATCTGGCGTAAAAGTAACACAGCATTTCAGAAAAAGAACATCATACCAACAGTAAAATATGGTGGTGGTAGTGTGATGGTCTGGGGTTGTTTTGCTGCTTCAGGACCTGGAAGACTTGCTGTGATAGATGGAACCATGAATTCTACTGTCTACCAAAAAAACCTGAAGGAGAATGTCCGGCCATCTGTTCGTCAACTCAAGCTGAAGCGATCTTGGTGCTGCAGCAGGACAATGACCCAAAACACACCAGCAAATCCACCTCTGAATGGCTGAAGAAAAACAAAATGAAGACTTTGGAGTGGCCTAGTCAAAGTCCTGTCCTGAATCATAGAGATGTTGTGGCATGACCTTAAAAAAGGCGGTTCATGCTAGAAAACCCTCAAATAAAGCTGAATTACAACAATTCTGCAAAGATGAGTGGGCCAAAATTCCTCCAGAGCGCTGTAAAAGACTCGTTGCAAGTTATCGCAAACGCTTGATTGCAGTTATTGCTGCTAAGGGTGGCCCAACCAGTTATTAGGTTCAGGGGGCAATTACTTTTTCACACAGGTTTGGATTTCTTTCTCCCTAAATAATAAAAACCCTCATTTAAAAACTGCATTTTGTGTTTACTTGTGTTATCTTTGACTAATAGTTAAATGTGTTTGATGATTAGAAACATTTTGTGTGACTAACATGCAAAAGAATAAGAAATCAGCATGGGGGCAAATAGTTTTTCACACCACTGTATATATATATATATATATATATATAGCTAATATCGGGCGAACCATCGTGCGGCACTTGATTTCTCCTCTCTACCTTCCTTATAGGAGACAGCCAGGGAGGAGTAATCGAGCACTGCATGATGAATCACCCGATCGTTTTCTGAAGAGGCGCGCAAGCGGAGTTTCGGTAAGTTATTTCTTAATAAAGACTTTGTGATTTGAAAGTTTAATTTGTCTTAGTGGTTTTTTTTTTCCGTTATATTCTAACGAATTAAAAAAAAATTATTTTTTTTGATGTTGCTGGTCTTTTAAATGACTTATAAAACTTTAAACACTTCCTGCAATTGAGAAAATAAAGACTTTTTCCCAATTACTTTCTATTTCTGACCGGTTTTCCAATCGACAGGCAAAGTTTAATTTTTCACCTTCTAAAGCAGCGGGGGGGGGGGTCACCGACTCTTTAACTGTTTAAATTGATACATTTAAAGGCACATTTATCAAGGGTTGATTTTCAAATTTATGTAAGTTTTTTCAAACTCCCATAAACTCGAAATTTATTATAAAAATCACATTTTTAAAAACTTTTTAAACTAGGGTGAATAGGATCGAGCCGAAAACTTGAATCAAATTCGATTTGAATTTCAAAAGCGCGATTCGAGTTTTTTCAAGAAGGCTGCAAACTACTCCAAATTGATCCCAGCAATTTGGCTGGTTTTAGGTGGTGAATAGTCGAATTCAAGTTCTTAAAGGGCCAGTGTATGATAAATCTCGAAAATCGAAGTACTGGTAGAATTTTTTTTCAAATCTTGAATCGAATTTCAATAACAAAAGCCTTGGTTTATGGTGAGCAATTTGAAAACACAAAAAGTGTTTGGAAGGTGAACAACCTCTTTTATAATACTGATTATACATTGTCTTTGGTGCAAGGTCATAATCAGGGAAAAGGACCAAAGATGAGATGAAGTAGTGAGTGTAACAATTTGGTGCAAACATAGTTACTCACACAGGGCCGGATTTACATAGCAGGCGACTCTAGGCCCACTGCCGTTCGTCGCCACCCTGTCCCCTCCCCTTTTTCATCATCGGGACCAGAACAATGGGGATTGGCGCATGAGAAATTAAAAATATTGTATTTCCCGTCCATCCTCAGTGTTTTTGAACCAATGTGGGTGTGGTTGGGCAGCATGCCGCCCCCTAAAATCCTGCCGCCCTAAGCCCGGGCCTTGGTGGTCTTTCCACAAATCCGGGCCTGAACTCGCAGCCAGGGGGGCTACAGCAGCATCAGTTTCTATTGTCTCTACTTTAACACCCAGACAATACTATATTTATCCTTGCCCTCTATCTATCCATCCATCCATTTCTCTATCTATCCATCTATCCACCTCTCTATCCATCCATCTCTATCCACCCATCTATCTCTATTCATCCATCTATCTCTATCCATCTATCTATCTAGCTCTCTTTCTATCAGTCTCTCTCTCTCTCTAATCTATCTCTCTTTCTAACTGGTCTATGAGTCGGTCTATGAGACGGTCTATGAGTCGGTCTATGAGTCGGTCTATGAGTCGGTCTATGAGTCGGTCTATGAGTCGGTCTATGAGTCGGTCTATGAGTCGGTCTATGAGTCGGTCTATGAGTCGGTCTATGAGTCGGTCTATGAGTCGGTCTATGAGTCGGTCTATGAGTCGGTCTATGAGTCGGTCTATGAGTCGGTCTATGAGTCGGTCTATGAGTCGGTCTATGAGTCGGTCTATCTATCTTGATGCCTTATAGACAATTTGCACAGATCTTCATTTTTTAGATGCTATCACTGAGAAGCAGCCTGTTTTCATGAATTCTCTGCCCCACATTTATTGGCCAAAAATCCATTTCAAATTGGCATATAAATATATAAAAAATATTTCCAGTGGTCACAGTTTCATGTGCTGCATGCTCCCTCAGAGATTCCCTTACAGCAAATGAATAGGAAGAAAACAACTACAATAGGAAGAAGTGTAGGAGTAAAAGACACACCCCTATCCATTGATTGGCTGATATAACCTACCATATATGCCAGAGGGATGGACTGTCGGACTTAAGATGGCAGTGGTTCATTTTGGAATAATTCAGTGGCATATCACTTTAGACAAATATATCTACTTGTAAAAAATGCTTTACATATAGGCTGTTTCATGTGCTCTATTGTTTATGAGACTCTCTGTGTGATCATATGGTCTCCTTTTAAACCTGGAACTTTTAAGGGAACTCTCAAACAAAATCAGATGGATAATTTTGAGGAGAAGTATTGCAAGTATGACGGAATGTGCAGAAAGAAGACCCAGGATAAGTGCGATGTATCGGAGGAAGAATAAGACATTCATATGGCCCAGATATTGTTTATGTTCCAATGGCTGGAATATAAAATCAGATCCTGGTAGAAGTAGAATGTAATAAAACGGTAACATTTTCTCTTGTGTCTCTTCCAAAGACGTGTAACCTACAGTACAAATAAGAATTGGATGAACGGATGAATGCGTTCGCACATAACGATGCTGCAAATGGCACACAAGGTCCTGGCGACGTCCTAATGGTCAAGAGAAAAGGTCAAGTGTTTTGTAAAAATGTCACCAGGAGACACGGCCCCATTGTTTATATATCAGTGATGTTCAAGTGCACAGCACATATTACCAGCTACTGGGTCAATTAGCATAATGTTTTTTTTTTTTTTACATTTTCCTTCCTGGTGCTTAATTATAATGGGACTCTTAATCTTTTAAATATTTGACCCTTTATGATTCTGACAACCCTTGTGTATTTTATCAACACTCCATACCAAGCCCTCAGTTACCTTCCCTTTCTCACTTTCCTGCACTGACTCAAGTAAATGCCTAAACTCATCCATTATATTGGTTTTCTGAAGGCCAGTTTCTAATAAAGGAGAAGAATCAATTCACCAAAGTACATTAGTCCTGACAGTGCACTTAAATGCTCTCTCTCTCTCTCTCTCTCTCTCTCTCTCTCTCTCTCTGTATATTCTATGAAGGGCACAAATGCAAACATGACGGCAGCTTGAAGAACCTGTTTCTGACTAAGACATGAAAGCTTAGATTTCAGTTACATAAAGAGTTCCCTGAAATCGTTATGGTACAAACAGTCCTTTGGGAAAAAACTATTCTGCCAAATGACATTTCTATTCCTGTGTCAGTATTTTATTATGTCAGACACTAGCGTTGCAACTGGCTGCTTGGGAGTAATAGGGATATACAGTAGGTAGGTAAGTGTCGTTAAAGTATATAAGTAGGTATAGTGCCATTAAAGGACACGTAAAGGCAAAAAAATAAAATCCCATTTTTACTTTTTTTAATGATAAAGAAAGCTATTTCCAATATACTTTAATTAAAGAATGTGTACCGTTTTTATAAGAAACCTGACTGTATGCAGTGAAATTCTCCCTTCATTTACTGCTGTGGATAGGAATTGTCAGATGGTCCCTAACTGCTCTGCAGGGAAACAATCATACTTATGAACAGCAGGGGGAGCCCCCGCCTTACTTCCCAGCCATGCAGAACTCAAGCAGCTTTGTTTATGACAATCCCTAAGCAGCCCAGACCACACTGAGCATGTGCACAGTCTTAGTCTTGCAAATATGTATAACAAAGTTACAAAATGGTGACCCCCTGTGGCCAACTTTGAAAGCATAAATCATTTGTTTGATTAGGCTTGTGGTGCAGTAAGTTCATGTTTATGTTTAGTATACAAAATACAGCATTTCTAGCCTTATTCTATTTTACACTTTACATGCCCTTTAAAGCCCTTTTAAGATATATATTTGGATTCCACAAGTTTGATATTTGTAGTACACCCCAGCAAATGCCGTATAGACACCCCCAAGTTACAGTAGTAAAATAGATGCATGTATTATGGTTTTTACTACATAGTTTTAACATGTTGTACCGTGTTAGCCATTGAAAACATGCGTCAGGCAAAATATTGCAGTTTTTACTTATTCAGTTTGCCAATAAAAGGTATCACCGATTTTTACTGCAAACAAACATGTCCTCAATTCAAAGACACAGTTGACTTTATAGCACAAGAGAAGGGAAGGGGTGACAAGTTAAAGGGATACTGTCATGGGAAGTATTAACTGATTTTTGAAAAATGAACCCATGACCGTATCCCTTTAAGACAAGGCATTAACAGACCTGTCTTTGCTGGGGAACCAAGACTTTTGCAACATTGTTTAAAAAGAAACAACCAGTAGTTAAGCAAATGCTGATTTCAATAGCAGTTGTTTGTATAAATAACTTTAAAATAGGGATCCACCAAATCCAGGATTTGGTTCGGGGTTTGGCATTTTTTAGCAGGATTCGGATATGGCCGAATCCTTGTGTCTAGCCAAACCAAATCTGAATTTCCATATGTAAATTAGGGGTGGGGAGGGAAATCACATGACTTTTCATCACAAAACAAGGAAGTGAAAAAAATGTTCACACTTTTTCCTTTCTTGCCTCCAAGTTGCATATGCAAATTAGAATTCAGTTCGGTATTTGGCCTAATCTTTCACAAAGAATCCAGGGATTCGGTCGAATCCCAAATAGTGGATTCAGTGCATCTCTACCTTAAAAGCTCTGACAATTTTTAATACATGTATATTGGAAAGTTGCTTAGAATTAAGTTTTCTTTTATTAGGCAAATTCATATTTTGGGGTTGACTTAAGGCGGCCATACACGGAGAGATCCGTTCGTTTGATGATGTCGCCAAACGAGAGGATCTCTCTCCGATATGCCCACCTTGAGGTGGGCAATATCGGGCTGATCTGATCGTGGGCCCTAGGGCCCAATGATTGGATCCTAATGAATAATAATGGGCGGTTGGATAGCGGGACCGCATCAACGAATACATACGGCTCTTCATCCCATCCGATCGAGATCTGGCTGATTTTCGGAAGCCCGTCGGGGGGCCCCATACACGGGCCAATAAGCTGCCGACATGGTCTTTCGGCAGCTTTTAATCGGCCCGTGTATGGCCACCTTCACCCGTTAAAGTCTAAACTAGGCCTGAGAAGCCAAAGAAACAACTCTGATACCACAGCAACTGACGGGGTACAAATACAGGGGAAGCAGACACTACCACTGTTGGAGGGAGAGGGCGTCCTAAAAAATGTTTTTTTTTTCTGTAGAGCAGAGTCACCACTAGAAATCATGGTGATAGTTTAATAAAATCCCTGTTTGTGTAATTGCAGCGAGAATCTGACAAATAATTGTATAGCAGCACGTGGCAAAGTACATGGTTCAGCACTAAGCAGGCACATCAATTAGGCACATGGGCAATGAAAAGGACTAGTATAAATCTGTGTTTGTCCTTACAGGACTCCGACAGGATTTGGGTGTGTGCAAAAAAAAAAATGATTCCATAGGTGTGTCTACTATTAGTTACTATAAATATCCCTGAAATCTCCAGTCATGTTTCATCCACCAATGTAAAATGAAACAAGGAAATTATTAATTTAGGTCTCATTCATTCTCCTCAATGTGAGAACATTCCTTCTCTGCACACAGCATCCCTCCTCGTTTTATGAAAAGGGCTCTGCTTTTAGATTATAATCGATTATTATATGAAGACTGATTCAATGACATTAGAAGCAGAGTTTTCTTTTCCCATTTTATCACAAGTGAAACTATTCCGATTGTCTGAAAATGTTTCCGTATTTTTCATTTATAAAACTTTTCCCAACAATTTGAAACTTTTGACAATATTCCACCAACGTGGCCAATATATTAAAGCATTTCTCCCACTATTTTCTTAAGAAAGGGATCTTGACATGACCAGGTGAATTTTGTCCTACGGGACACCAATAGGGTTGAGACGGTTTTAACCTTTTTAGAGGTCAATTCTGGCTAGTGAATATGAGAGAGGGTCAGTAATAAGATTTACAATGCAAAAACGGGGCATAGGGGGGGAAAAAGGGTCCAATTCAGAAAAATGGATTTTTGGGCTGGGAGTATGGTTGCCACCTGGACTGTAAGATATCAGCCTAAATGGGTCAGTATTACGAATTTAAGGCAATTAAATTGACAGTAACTTGTAATCTCCAGTGGTTCCGTCCCGAGCCCACTCGGATTCCCAGCCAATCTCTCTCTGAGCACCAACAGCTTTCTAAACTGTCAGGGAATTGGGAACAGAACAACAGGTAATTATAATTTTCCTGGTAAATCAATAATTCCATCAGCAACATTGGATGGTATTTTACCAGCCAGCAAAAACATCAAGGTCTGCTCCGAATCAGTTGACTGAGATGAAAAGTCACAAAAAGTTATTCACATCGTGGGAACTAAATTCAATTCAAATCTCAACAAAAAAACGTTTAACTCAGTAAAAAATTATAAATAAGAGGGAAATTTCCTGCAATTCAAATCCGGCCATTGTTATTTCTTCCCATTAGAATATTATAATACATTTCTTGACAAGTTTTTTGTCTCTGATCAAAGAAAGGATTTCTCCCCAAAACTTTAATAAATGTGCCCCAGAAATTAATTAAAAATGCAAGGTTTATATACATACGTGAGCCTATCTTCTTACTTCCAGTCATGGGATACTAACGGTCTGTATAACAGAGATTGAGCCAAGCAAGATGCGGGGGGTCCTCTGTGCGAAGGTCTCCTGTTGCTGTACAACCCCGGAACCTGGGAAATATTGATATTGGTAAGAAATGGTGGAGGAGGAGGTCAAATTAAATGTCATTGAATCACTGTCAATAGCATTGCCTTGAGGCCAGTATATTACCAGTCTGATTCCAATGTTAATAATGAAGCAAAATAACATTTATAGGAAGGTTGGTATTTATATCCAGAGAAGGTAACAATAGATAACATCCCTGGTGGTCATAAATGGACAGTACTATAGTTACATATTTAAATTGGGTTGAAAAAAGACAAAGTTCAACCCCTCCAAATGAAAACCCAGCCCCATACACACACCCCCTCTACTTTTAATTAATTAAATTCTATATCCCCATATCTATACTAACTATAGAGTTTAGTATCACAATAGCCTTTGTATTATGTCTGTCCAAGAAATCATCCAAGTCCCTCTTATAGTCATTAACTGAATCATCACCCGGCAGTGCATTCCCCAACCTCACTGTCCTCACTGTGATGAACCCCCTACTCTGTTCCTTTAAATGAAACTTCTTTTCCTCTAGTCTGAAGGGGAGGCCTCTGGTACGTGATTCTCTTTATGGGTAAAAAGGTCCCCTGCTATTTGTCTATAATGTCCTCTAATGTACTTGTAAAGTCTAATCATGTCCCCTCACAAGCGCCTTTTTTCCCCCAGAGAAAACAACCCCAACCTTGTCAGTCTCCCCTCATAATTTAACTCTTCCCTCCCTCTAACCAGTTTAGTTGCACTTAGTCTCTGCACTCTCTCCAGCTCATTTATATCCCTCTTAAGGACTGGAGTCCAAAACTGCCCCCATACTCCAGATGAGGCCTCACCAGGGACCTATAAAGAGACATAATTATGTTTCATCCCTTGAGTTAATGCCCTTTTTTATAGAAGACAGAACTTTATTTGCTTTAGTAGCCACAGAATGACACTGCCCAGAATTAGACAACTTGTTATCTACAAAGACCCCAAGATCCTTCTCATTTAAGGAAACTCCCAACACACTGCCATTTAGTGTATAACTTGCATTTATATTATTTTTGCCAAAGTGCATTTATCAACATTGAACCTCATTTTCCAGTTTGCTGCCCAGTTGACTATGATGAGATGTTAATTGCTAGAAGGCAAGCAGTATGGCAGATTACACCTACAAATAAATCTTTACCAATACAGAATGCAATGCAGACCTATGTCTGGCTCATTAAATGGCCTACAATTTTCCACTGCACATTAAGTTGATGAACTGCAGATATAATAGTCCTTACAATCATAGGCACTGTTATGAAAGAGTATAAATGTCCTTCTAAACTCTACTTGTGGTCACTATAGAAAAAAATCAGTTGATGAGACTGGGAAGTCTTATAACAAGCAATCCAAATAAACGAAACCTATTAGACAAACAGAACAGATCCTTAATGACAATGGGAGTTTTCATAAGCAGCTCCCCTACCCCCCCAAACATGCAGAAATGTGAAATTGAAATTCACAGCGATTTTGATAATCACCCTCTTTGGGAAGACTCCGATTTTAGAAGGTAAATTCGTTGCTGCACACACAACCAGTGTATATTTGGCATCTTACTTCAGCTGTACGGATACAGATAGAACTGTGTGACACAATCACCATTCTGTATTTTGCACATTTACTCTCCCTTTTGTTCAGACATTTTTCCTGCGAGCAGTCTCTGTGTATGTTGTTCTTCCAGGCTAAGAGCACAAGAGGCTATTCATAACCACATATTATTCATAACCACATATGGGTAATGGGTCCTTTTTCCATTTTTGTAGAAAACCCTTAAAATTGTTATTTTCCAAGAACATTTTGCTCTTATGGATGTGTAAATGGCGTAAAGCTCTCCTACTCATGTACTGGAAAAACACACCGTGGCACATACTTTTAAATAGTACTTGCACAAGAATTTATATTCAATATATAATTATATAGGAGCACTGTAATGTTCAATTGATGATAATTTCTGTGTATAAGGGAGCGTAGCGATATACAGGGGCGTAACTACAGAGGAAGCAGACCCTCCGGCTGCAGGGGAGCCCATAAGGTATAGGGGGCCCCATGAGGCCCTAATTAATGAACAATTTCAACATATATTGGTAAAACGGGACAACTTCTGGATATGTTGGGGGCCCTAAGATGAATTTGTTGTGGGGCCCAGTAACATCTAGTTACACCACTGGCGATATATATTTATTCAATGATTGCAACATAACAAAGGCACCAAATAGGAAACCAGCAACAATTTGAATTAAGCCTCTTGTAGTAAGAATCCTCAGAGAAAAAGGTTGAGTGTAGGGTACTGAAGTAATGGTGGATTAGGTCTTGTCAATGTCCCACATGATCAGTTTTTGAATGATCAAAGCTAAATAAAGATTATACTCAACCAGCTACGTACGGGGCATGGCTCTACATACAAAACCACTGGTTTGGTGTCTTTGCAACTGATAATCCTGCAAACTCCATAGAACGGAGTGTGATTTTTTTTTTTTACAATTTGCAGGTTTATTGTGCTTAGATATAGTAAGAATACAAACAAAGCCAAGATCTACATGCTCAGTGACACATAAGAGCGATGTAAATCGTTGAATAAGCACGATTAACACAATGAGAAAAAATTACATCCTGAACATTATACTCATATGTAGAAGGAAAAGGAGAAAGATTATAAATGAAAGAATAGAGCAATACAGATAACTTGTACATGGATCGTACTAAGAACATAGATTTGGTACATGGCGTTATAACGGGTAATCAACCCTTAAAAGGAATAATAGACTTGTCCTTGGCCACACATATGCATCAACAGAAACTGGACTCAAATCTATATTGAACAGCATAGATCAAGAAATTTTCCCAAGACAGTAGAGAGGGATCTTCTAAAACCCCAAATGTGATTGGCTGCCGACGACTCAGCATGAGGGTTATCACAGTGCTGCCCTCATTTAGAGATTGTATTTTATTTCTTGGGTTAGTGGTCCTTGTCTCATGCTTTAGCCATATAATAATATATAGGAGTATTTTTCTTGCAAACAAACATAAGTATGGTTTATATAAAGAAAATAATACATTCAGGTGATCAATGATGGGATGATGTTCATCATGCAGTTATCCAGCTCATTGTAGATGGTGGCTGAATACATCAATAGTCAAGTAAAAGTAACTATATTTGCGAGGTTGTTTTTTGGGTTGAGGTATCACGGAATCTGTTTCAAATGTTTTTTTATTAATCTGTTGGCTTCATGACTTCTGGGGGTGAACTTGTTGGTTGTTGGACACCTAAGGGTCCAAAAAGGATTGTTCTGTCCCATGGACAAGTGGGTTGTTGAGAAGGAGTTCTGTGTCATACCAAGTGTTCTGCTGAACCTATTTTGTCAGGTGTTAAGGCAGGAAAGTTATATAGGTTGTCCAAATATTAAAGAATTTTTTGATTGATTTGTTTCTAGTTTGTGTTGTAAGGCTATAGGTAGTGGATTTTAAGAGAGTCATTGGTGAAGGATAGCCCTTCTGGTTGCTACCCCCAGCCATTCAGCCAAGTCTTTCTCTTGATGTGTTATATATTTGAGGAGAATTTGCTAAAAATGGCCCCAGCTGCCGTTAAATTCAAGGTTTCCGGATAAGAGTTTCCTAGTATGTGACAACCTCCTACTAGAATTGTTCAATTCTTGTGCATAACCAGATACATCTGCCCTAGAACTGTGGTGTTTTAAACTTTTCTCTGACGAGCCTGTACCTGTATGGTACATTTTAAGTGGGGTGAGATACTGATGGCTTACAATTTGTCAAGACATCTCTTGGTTCTCGTTTGCAGCTAAACTTGTCAGAATGCCGGTGTTTACTGGAAGATGGTATTCGAATCTGCATTTGGACTAAGGGTCATCCATCTGGTAAGACCGAGTTGATGGAAGTTCTGATTTGGTGGAATATCTGAGAAGTTGTTTTCCGGGTTGTTCGGTCAAAGCGAACCCAAGAGGTTGTCTTCATCTGTGTTGGTCAATTGATGTAGCCTACTTTCAAGCCAGGCAGTTTGTCTGGCACCTGAGCTTTCATCAGTTTAAAGCATTGCAAGTACAGTTTTAGAAGATGGGGAAAAAAAGCGAATTCTAACTTCTAACATTCTGGGGGTTATGTAGCAACATTTTCCCCAGTATATGATCTAATAGCAGCCAATCAGATGTTTCCCTTTACTACTAAACCTGTAAAATCTAACTGCTAATGGGTTGCTACAGGTTACTGGGCCAGGATAAACTTTATAGTCTTGCTGTTGACATGGAAAAAGCCAAAAGTCTTGAAAACATGTTTGGTAGCTCCTATTAGAAGTTGTTTTGATTTAGATAACATGAATAATACTTGCAATCCTTTAGGAGGTCCGATAGACTGTAAAACCACAGCAATTCCATACATTAAATTAAAGGAAAAAAAAAAAGAAGCTTTTGACACAGGTATGAATAGAGTTTTAAGAGCAGATTATAATGATCAGAGTCAAATCCAGCCCCACATGTTTCTTTGTAGCTCGGTCCCAGCAGTAACATCCATGGTAATTGGAAAAAAAGACAAAACCTTCTTTAACAAATCAGCTATGTAATCATAAAGCAAGTTAATAGTGTAGAGGCAGCTAATGTGTTCCAGCGATATTTTGAAACTGTAATGTGATACTAGCGTTTCCATCCTTGAGCGAGGAGCTCTCCCTTGCTGCATGCGATACTATATAGAGAGCAGAGAGATCTCCGGCTGTTTATTAAAGTTCAGACACGGGTTTAGTCTGGAACATTCATTGATCATTCATTGATCATCCACCACCTCCTGCCTGTCTGTCTGTCTGTCTGTCTATGTAGGAGCTTCTCGCCCGCTCCCTTATTTCATGTTTTGCACGGATCACACTGCTCAATAGCGGTTAATAGGCCGCAATACAGCATGTAAAGCAGACCTGCACCTCACTGCTTATTTGCAACTCTCCAAAGGCTCCTATTGGCTTTCTTTGTATTTTTTGGGTTTTAAAGGGAAGCGTACGTTGGGTTTGCAGGTTCCTGGCTATGTCCAATACGTAACTTGACTGTCCCTCCTCTGGCCCATCAGTTGTTACTGGACTACAACTCTCAGCATGCAACGTTGGGCTTATCTATTAAATGGATATATATCTATATATCTCTATCTCTATATATATATATATATATATATATATATATATATATATATATATATATATAATATATATATATATATATATATATATATATATATATATATATATATATAATATATATATATATATATATATATATATATATATATATATATATATATATCTATATCTATATATCTATATCTATATATGTTTATGCGCGCCGGAATGCAAACAAATACATTGATCTTTAGGAGACCATTAATGAGAAGTGCCACTGACATTGTGAAGGTTGCCACCTTTTCGGAGGCCAGAAAACGGGAAGGGGGTGGGGCGGATGACTTCAGAGGTGGGGCAGAACTGGTGACATCGGGGGTGGGACGGATGATGTGGCGATCATTGATCGGCTGATCACCATGTCATTATTTTCAATGTCGACCAGCCAATCGCTGATCACCACATCAGCAGTCCCCACCCCCGACATCACTGGCCCCTCCCCGAGGAAGGTTTCCTTCCTTCCAAATACCGGGCTGTCTGGGTGAAATCCAGACCGGTGGCAACACTAGACATAGGATTAATTCAATTGTTAGTTCAAACGAACCCTCCTCAGTCTACTGCCATTAAAGGGCCTGTTCAATTTTAAATTAACCTTTAATATGATGCAGAGAGCATCCAAATTCTCCTAGCAACCATGCATTGATTTGAATAAGAGACTGGAGACTGTTCCTTTCCTCGTAATATCCTACTATACTAAAAACCAAACCTATTTAGTGAAATAAAAATACACATAAATAGACGAGTGTTACCCAGCCCTATTTTAATCTCCCCTTTTTTTTTGGCCTAAAAAAACAAAAAGCAGAGATTCGCCATTTTTTCCTGATGAGTGTCCCTTTAAACAGTCTGTCTGTATAAAGCACTACATTAAACGAGGACACAATGTAACTAATGTATAATAATAATGGCAATTAATGAAGTTATGGGCAAGCTTGGCAGGGATTTGATGCCCTTTACAATGGTTTGAGTTTAGTGCAGAATTTTACATTGGAATCCAGAGTAGGATTATATAAAAACAAACCGCATATTGCTATAAATGACTGAAATACCTGTAACAGGCAGTGACTGTGAGAGAACACTCTGCACCATATTCCCGTAGGCTTCAATGATTACAGACTACATTCGCCAATAAAATATTTCTAGAGAAAATAGTTTAAAGGTTTAGGCAAAAAGCTCTGACTAAAATGAATTGTAAATAATAAAGGAACAAAGTGTGAGAAACTAACACCGAGCTCCTTAACAGGTTTGGCTCATTGAGAAGAAGAGCGGAGACAGGGATATATATTAAGGGAAGGTCATTTTCATCAGCCTCTAAATCTAAAGAGATTCTGACATGATTTTTATGGTGTAGTTTTTATTTCTAAATGACACTGTTTACACTGCAAATAATTCACTGTACAATATAAAATGTCATTCCTGAAGCAGCAAGTGTATTTAGTTGTAATATTGGTGTGTAGGTGCATCTCAGCTCATTTTGCCTGGTCATGTGATTTCAGAAAGAGCCAGCACTTTAGGATGGAACTGCTTTCTGGCAGCCTGTTGTTTCTCCTACTCAATGTAACTGAATGTGTCTCAGTGGGACCTGGATTTTACTATTGAGTGTTGTTCTTAGATCTACCAGGCAGCTGTTATCTTGTGTTAGGGAGCTGCTATCTGGTTACCTTCCCGTTGTTCTGTTGTTGGGCTGCTGGGGGGGAAGGGAGGGGGTGATATCACTGCAGTACAGCAGTAAAGAGTGACTGAAGTTTATCAGAGCACAAGTCACATGACTGGGGGCAGCTGGGAAACGGACAATATGTCTAGCCCCATGTCAGATTTCAAATTTAAATATAAAAAAAATCTGTTTGCTCTTTTGAGAAACGGGATTTCAGTGCAGAATTGTGCTGGAACAGCACTATCAACTGGATGTTTTTAGAAAAAAAACTTTTTTTTTCCCATGAAGGTAGCCTGTTAAAAATCAAAAAAGGACAATTTTGTTTTATTATTATTACCAAGCAAAAGGAATTAATTTAAACTACTAAAACAACTGTACAAATGTAACATTTCTTACCACTTTGGAATAGCTACTTCCTTATTTATTTGGGGAATATGTAAAGCCCAGAAAGTAACTCTTGTTATCAAAGTATCAAGTTTTCATGGCCTATGTCAGGGATCCCCAACCATTTGAACCCATGAGCAACATTCAGAAGTAAAAGGAGTTAGGGAGCAACACAAGCATGAAAAATGTTCTTGGGGTGCCAAATAAGGGCTGTGATTGGCCATTTGGTAGCCCCTATGTGGATTGTAAACCTACATTGAGACTCTGGCAGTGCACCTGGTTTTTATACAACCAAAACTTGCCTCAAAAATTCAAAAATAATCACCTGCTTTGAGGCCACTGGGAGCAACATCCAAGGGGTTGGAGAGCAACATGTTCCTCACGAGCTACTGGTTGGGGATCACTGGGCTATGTTGTGGGGAAACCCAGAACATCACATTGCACTGGGAATTTTTTTGTCCAAAGAATAAACCATTACATAAGGCAAAATAATAAAAAAAATAAATAACAATAAATTGTGTCCTGGAGACAGTGCTCCTGCGTTGTTGTGCGGAAGAGATAGAACACAACAAGAGAGCCAACCTGCTATTGTTACTCCTATGTATGAACAATGAGGTGATGTTGCTTTAAATGCCATTTGCCTGACTGTACAGCAAGTACCAAGTAAAAGAGCTGCAGTGAAATAGCAAAGCCATTATTCATAGTTATTGCATTATACCACTAATTGCTGCTGCTGTTTAGTGCAACTGCTTGTAGCAACTATTGGAATATGGCATCTGCTTCTTGCTCTTCACAGCCGGCCGGGTCCAGTATTATTGCTGAATTAGTGCCAGCTCCACCCCGATAAGAGCCAGTCTTATTGCTAATACAGAAATGACGCGTGTGGTCAATGATTACAATTCTATCCCAGTACAAAGGGCACGACAGATGTAAAAGGTTTGTAAGGATTGATTTTTCTTTTTACATTCCACCTCGCAGCTCCCTAACCTTATACTTCCCGGTTATCCTTGTTCTGCAATGGCCATATTTGTAAAGGGATCCTATTTAAAAGGGAACGATCAGGAAAATTAAAATTTAATGGATGTCAGATATTCACTGACAGTTACATCCAATATATCTTATAGGGGGCTCCTTTGCCTAGAAGATGTATTAGAGCTCATTCAAATAACGGGTTCCTGTACAAAGAAAATAACTGCCTTTTGCACAAATCCTGCATGTAGAGAGACACAATGTCTGGTGAGTTTAATAGAGTGACCTCTAATACATCTTCTAAGCAAAACGACTGACTACTTCTGCTTTCTCATACTAAAATAAACAATAGACCGGCCACTTTAATTGTGAAGTTTTCCTTGTCAAGGATACATCCTTCATGGACTTCCTGTGCAGCTGCATAAACTGTCCCACCTGCCTCAGTGAGTGTGCACTCTCTTTTCCTGCACTAATGTTATTTGCCCCCTAGGGGCCCAGGTGCAAAATTTGCACTGGGGCGCCCATTGCCCCTTCCTCTAATTTTCTTTAGCACCTAAACACCTCTTTAAAGGGATACTGTCATAGGAAAAATGTTTTTGTCAAAACACATCAGTTAATAGTGCTGCTCCAGCAGAATTCTGCACTCATGGACTAGACAGTCAGTTTCTGACTATCAGAGACTTGTGCTCTGATAAACTTAAGTCACTCTGTAACTGCTGTACTGCAAGTTAGAGTGATATCACCCCCTCCCTTTCCCCCCCAGCAGCCTAAGGGCTAGTCCACACGGGGAGATAGCCACGCGTTTGCGGTCGCGGCGACAAAGCGCCGCGCCAGTCGCCGCGACCGGCGCAGGCGACAGTTTTGTATGGGCGCCTATGTAAAAACGCCTGTGCTAACCACACGAGGCGATGCGCTTTTCAACAGTCGCCTGAAAATGCCTCGCCAGGCTTTTTCAGGCGACTGTTGAAAAGCGCATCGCCTCGTGTGGTTAGCACAGGTGTTTTTACATAGGCGCCCATACAAAACTGTCGCCTGCGCCGGTCGCGGCGACTGGCGCGGCGCTTTGTCGCCGCAACCGCAAACGCGTGGCTATCTCCCCGTGTGGAATAGCCCTAACAGCAGAACAATGGGAAGGTAACCAGATAGCAGCTCCCTAACACAAGATAACAGCTGCCTGGTAGATCTAAGAACAACACTCAATAGTAAAATCCAGGTCCCACTGAGACACATTCAGTTACATTGAGTAGGAGAAACAACAGGCTGCCAGAAAGCAGTTCCATCCTAAAGTGCTGGCTCTTTCTGAAATCACATGACCAGGCAAAATGAGCTGAGATGCACCTACACACCAATATTACAACTAAATACACTTGCTGCTTCAGGAATGACATTTTATATTGTACAGTGAATTATTTGCAGTGTAAACAGTGTCATTTAGAAATAAAAACTACATCATAAAAATCCTTACAGAATCCCTTTAATGTGGTCCTCATCGGACAGGTCTCCATAAGCTCATTTAGTAACATCATCAAACAAGTAGATCTCACAGTGTATGGCAGCTTTACAAATACTGTACATGGTTGTAATATTTACTCTCCAATCGTTCCAAGCATAGCATCTGCATTTAATAATAAATATGACAGAACTGCACTTTAGGTGGGACCTTCTGTTATCATCACTGGACTATGGGAAACCCTCATGCAGCTTCTGACATAATCGATTGCAGTTCCTTTCAATGCATGAGAACTCAAGCGGGAGATCAGTAAACAGTTGACTTGTTTATTTACGAACAAATCAACTTACATCTAATAATGAAGAACCAATCAGCCCATAACAAAAATATACCATTTAGAGAGTCATTCCTATTTGGCAAGAGCTGAAAGGGAATAAGAGTCAGGACTCATTGCCGACGCACAAAGTATTCCATTTGGCTATATGGTTTCCTAGAGTGCAGATTGTGTTGAACATACTGTATCCATTGAGTTTGGCAGTGCAGTCGTTGTTTATTAAAAGATTCCCTTGTTGTATAAGAAATAAATAGATGTATTTCATCTCCCTCTTGGGTTAAGAGGTTTGAGATTCTCAGGTTTCATACTTTTCCCCAAGCCTCGTTAGTAGAAGTCATTTGTGCAGATGGGATATGAAGAAAATCATTGTTCAAAGACGTTTTTGTTGTTTGGTTTTCTTGCTAAGGTAATGGAGGATTGGAGCCTCGGTGTTACTTACAACGGGGGTTGATTGTGCCTGGATAACGTTGCTGATGTAGAAAGAACATTAGTGAAACTACGAAAAATTGTTACTACACGACGCAGCATATTGTATCATTTATAGATTCTTAATAAAATAATAAGTTAGATTTAATGATGGAGGAAAGCCCTTTTTGTCTTGTATGTCCACCATCTGGGAAGGGACTTTAGGAGGTCAAACTTGGGAATGTCATATGGAAACAACAACAAGAGACCAGATCTTTACACAATTTTTCCTCTAAGGTGGTGGCCAATATAGACCCTTGGACAGCAATGAGGGCAAACAGGCCTGATGCAGCACTCTTTTCATTTTGTCTGCCTTCCCAATAGACATTTGACCCCACCCTAATCAGATATTGTTCAGGAATGCTGGACTTTTGGCCACATATTGTACAGAGGGTTGCCATTAGAAATCATTGGGCCCCGTACAACAATATTTTATGACCAGGGCCCCCTATAAGTTTAAAAAACATTGGCGCCAGGGCCTCCCCCCTTACAAGTTAAAAAAAAAAAGTTGGGGCCCCAAAGAATATATATATATTTTTTAAATAAAACATTGGCACCAGGGCCCCCCTTAAAAGTTAAAAAAAAAAAACTGGGGCCCCTAAGAAAATTTAAAAAAAAAAAACATTGGTGGCAGGGGCCTTTAGAGTATTAAAATAATACATTGGTGACCAGGGGATTAAAAAGAAAAAAAAAAAATTTTGTTCTTTGGGTCTTTTCGCCGCTTCAGGACTTCGACTGTTATCGTGACTTCAGGTCTTTACGCCGCTTCGGGACTTTGGCTGTTTTCGTGACTTCGGGTATTCTCGCCGCTTCAGGACTTCGGCTGTTTTTGTGACTTCGGGTCTTTTCGCCGATTCGGGACTTCGGCTTTTCAGCTCAACTTCAGCTTTTCGGCACTTCCACATTCAGGACTTCGGAAGGGGGGGCCCAGCTCTTTCAAAAGCTCAGCACTGCCAGCCCCCCTTCAGGCCCGGTACACTCGTACCCCTGTCCCCCCCTGATGGCGGCCCTGACTGTACATAGCCTGTTATGTCTAAAGACCACGCAGCAATGGATGCAGAATAATTTGGTGCCAGGTCATAATTCTCCTTCCCTTTCTAACCTCATGCTGTTTATTGCACAAATGATTTTTCTAGGGTAGATTCTAAAAAAAAACCACAAGATAATCAATATAAATTTGTTCTTCCAGGGTTTACCTTTATCATATAAGTGCTGTAAATTTATCTAGCAATCTGGGCAGGTTCTCTTTCCATGATTTTTCCTGTTTTAGCTTTATTCACTGGTCTCATTCTGGAGTCTCCTGGGGCTAGAGCAAGAGCTCTCAGATTACTTCTAGTTTCTCTGCAATAGGTATTCCCCTGTACTAAGCACAATTTAGACGGAAAACGTAAGGGTATAAATGCACCTTTAAGTGGTCATCTATAGGCAAGTATTTGGATTACTGAATAGCTAGTCAGATGCAAAGTAGGGAAGGGTTCATTCGGATGCTGTTATCTCCACTGGGTAATAAATCACACTGTGATGCCATTGTGTGTAAAGTGCTGGTTATCTAGACAAAGAGTCTCTATAATCTTGCCCAGTGCTAAATATCGGTCTGCCCAATACCAGTTCTAACAAACGGTTACGGATTTTGCTGCAGAGAGGAAATGGATTATTATTATAGTAAATACCCTGACACAACTAGTAGCAATAAAATAAACTAAAGTTATTTGTATCAATATATTCCTCTAGTCTAGGGGCACGTTTATATATCTTATTAAAAAGGAGTTATGTAAAAGGTGTATAAAACTTTACACTTCACTTTTTAGAAAAACTGTCACAAATGAAAAAAGTGTTTGGAAAAAGTCTTTATTTCTGGTGAACTATCTGAAACCAACTGAACTGAAAAAAAAAAAGTCTGAAGGTGAACACCCCCTCTAAACATAAAAATTGACTACCAATCCCATAGATTTGTCTATTAGTCAAAGAAATATTTTTTCCTGTATTAAAAGCAATCATGGTGACCAACCTCTACTGCCTAGTGACCAATTTTTGGGATTCCAAGCCTTTGATTCAGGACTCTGGTATGCCCTGAGCATTTAGTTTAAAGGGGAAAATAAAAGGAAGAGCATTGGTATTTATGAACACATATACTTTCCCCTTAACACATGTTCAGATCACTCTTTAGCTTCTAACAAATTCACACTGAGACACCTACAGTGACCCACCACAATGCCCAATACAGGCACCAAGGTCTTCAGCTGTTCCTTCACCTGTTGTGCAACAGAATTCCCTAAATGTCTGCAAACTAGGAAACACCCTTATTTATCACTCAGAGCTGCAGAAATATTAATGACTTACAAGCAAACGATGTTAATAATAGCTGTGCAGCAATCCGTGTACCACAAAGTCTTCTTTATACAAATCCTACACACGCTACTAGATAGAGACCATTTCTACACAACAGCGAGAAGAGCTTTTCTGAATGAAGGAGCAGATAAAGCTTTTGTGCATCAGTCAGAAAGACTCTAGAAATTCACAGGGAAGCCTTATGTTACAATTCCCTTTCGGGATAACAAAAAGGCATGTTTTGGTACTAAAGGGAAAAATATATCCTTTAATAAATAGGCTTTATCAACCATTTAAACAGGCATTCAAAGCATTTCGTATTGCTATATCTTTAAAGCTGTCCATACACTGGCAGAGTGAAGGTGGTCATACACAACAGACAAGAGTGTGGGGCCCTCCGATGGGCTTCCTCGATTGACATCAGGACAAAAATCAGACAGATGATGATTGGCCTGGTTTCAAAATCCCGTCGGATTGTGGGCCCCATCAAACTGCCTGTACTGCTCAGCCCGATATCTCCCAATCCAAGGTGGGCATATCAGGGAGAGATTCGCTCATTTGAAACCTCACCAAACGAGCCGATCTCTACGTGTATGGCCATCTTTACAGTACAGGTATGGGACCTGTTATCCAGAATGCTCTGGACCTGGGGTTTTCAGGATAACGGATCTTTCCGTAATTTGGGTCTTCATTCCTTAAGTCTACTAGAAATAAATTTAAACATGAAATAAAGCCAATAGGCTGGTTTTGCTTCCAATAAGGATTAATTATATCTTAGTTGGGATCAAGTACAAGCTACTGTTTTATTATTACACAGAAAAAAGGAATAATTTTTAAAAATTTTGATTATTTGGATAAAATAATACTTCAGAGCTTTCTGGATATCGGGTTTCCGGATAAGGGATCCTATACCTGTAGTTTACATTTACAAAAGACTTTAAAATAGTATACCACAGGCATGGCTTACAGTTCAAAATAGGTCCTGGCATTTCAAGTAAACAGAAGCCCAAACCAGACAAATATGAAAAACCTGGTAACCAGAAAGCTCCAAATAACAGAAAGGCCGTCTCCCAAAGACTCCATTATAATCAAATAATCCCAAATGTTTAAAATGATTTCCTTTTTCTGTGTAATAATAAAACAGTCGCTTGTACTTGATCCCAACTAAGATATAATTAATCCTTATTGGAAGCAAAACCAGCCTATTGGCTTTATTTCACGTTTATATGATTTTCTAGTAGTAGACTTAAATTATGACCCGTTATCCGGAAACCCCCAGGTCCTGAGCATTCTGGATAACAGATCCCATACCTGTACCATTATGTTAGTGTTCAGTGTAGCTCAGAAGCAGCGCTGAGCAGAAGACCCACCCAAATCCATACTCCCCGATAGAGAGTCCTGCGCGGATCCATTTTTGGGAACCGAAACCGACCCGTACCTGCAATCCGCAACCCGCATTCTTACCCGCTTGGACCCGCTACCTGACCCTACCCGCAAGTACCTTATCCGCAACCTGGAACCGACCCGCTGACCATCAAGAATCAGGAAGTGCCGTCATTGTAAACCGGAAGTGACATCATCGGAAGTAGACGTGACCAGCAGAAAGGAGTGAATATCGATATTGAGAAGACCTGCGGCCCGACCCGCAACCTGCAAACCCGCAGAACCGCCGACCCGTGGGGATACTCGCACCTGGATCCTCTAAACGCAACCCGCAGGGTACCGCAGGTTTCTGCGGGTAACCCGCGGGTACCCAACCCGCTGCAAATTGCATGCGGAAGAAAAGACAATAGTTTTCTGGAAAATACAAAGTAAGCTGGTAAATACTGGATTAAAAAATACAGAGCAATGATAGAACTTTTAAAGAAGGACCTCCTATCCAAGGTGAACTTACTGCTCATTCATACATCACAATAATGCATCTTCTCAGGAAATCAGACGTATAATAACTGCAAAGCATGTGGTTCCTTTAGAATCTGCGCATTATAACCAAGAAATGCGCTGTACAGATGTGAAATAAGGACATCATTCTAAACATCTTCTTATCTCAGTGCCCTGGAAATCATATGTTCTGCTCCTTTGTCAGTCTTGGATGGGAACTGCTTGTACTTAAATATTAAATCACCACAGTCCTGTCTAGAAGAAGCAGATAGAAGAAATATGGAGGGTAATTAGGATATCATGGTGTCCTAGGACAATTCTACCAATATCAGAACATTTTAGGCTTGGATACTCTTACAATGAACCTTTTGTACCTATATATTTTATATATATATATTTGTAAAGTACATATAAAGCCAACGTTACGTTTCGATCCAGTCGGGGGCCTTTCTCAAGGCAACCACACCCAAAATGCAACACAGTTAAATAGCCAGTAGTGATTAATCAATTAAGGAAATGACCTCATCTAATTAAAGTGACTAGTGCATCAAACATTGTAACCCAATACATAAATATGTATCAAAGTGCATGTGCAATTTCACTGATAATTTAAAGATGAATAAGATACCGAGTACATTTGTATTAAAATGCATGTGCTACTTAGAGTAAAAGTGAGTTGTGCAATAAATATAATAATATGAATAGAAAAAACCACTGTTCCATTCATATCTCGTCATTCTAGCAAAACGGTTCAAGGGCCATCCCTGAGACTATGTTGTTAATATCCAAATATTTACACTGCGCGCTGCGGCTGCATCCGCAAGTCGGATTGCGTCAGATCAACGCTGCGACAAATCTATCTCTTGCCTTATTTTTGTTGCATGCGTTTTGTCGCAGCGCGTCGGATCGCAACAAAATCGCTCTTGGAGTCCTACCCTTTAAGAGAGTTTTTAAAAACATAAATTTGAAATTCGACCTTTGAAAAATGTGCCTCTAGGTGTTTTCCCAGGCCTCCCAGGCTCATCACAATCCGCTCCAAACCTTTATGGTCTAATTAAAGCAAATGAACGGAAGCTGAGCAGTAATCAGAAAAAGGGTCATTTTCACCCTTTAAAAAAAAACAGCAGAGAATGACAAACACGTGTGTCAGGGAGTGGGGGAAGGATTTATTTGTTCTGCTGAAACAGTAACATCAAAATATAAGTGTTTTAAAGAAATTAAAATATAATTTAGTGTTGTCCTGCACTGGTAACACTGATGTGTTTGTTTCAGAAACACTACTATAGTTTATATAAACAAGCTGCTGTGTAGCCATGGGGGCAGCCATTCAAGCACAGGATACACAGTAGATAACAGATAAGTACTACTATAGTTTATATAAACAAGCTGCTGTGTAGCCATGGGGGCAGCCATTCAAGCACAGGATACACAGTAGATAACAGATAAGTACTACTATAGTTTATATAAACAAGCAGCTGTGTAGCCATGGGGGCAGCCATTCAAGCACAGGATACACAGTAGATAACAGATAAGTACTACTATATTTCATATAAACAAGCAGCTGTGTAGCCAAAGGTGCAGCCATTCAAGCACAGGATACACAGTAGATAACAGATAAGTACTCCTATAGTTTATATAAACAAGCTGCTGTGTAGCCATGGGGGCAGCCATTCAAGCACAGGATACACAGTAGATAACAGATAAGTACTACTATAGTTTATATAAACAAGCTGCTGTGTAGCCATGGGGGCAGCCGTTCAAGCACAGGATACACAGTAGATAACAGATAAGTACTACTATAGTTTATATAAACAAGCTGCTGTGTAGCCATGGGGGCAGCCATTCAAGCACAGGATACACAGTAGATAACAGATAAGTACTACTATAGTTTATATAAACAAGCTGCTGTGTAGCCATGGGGGCAGCCATTCAAGCACAGGATATACAGTAGATAACAGATAAGTACTACTATAGTTTATATAAACAAGCTGCTGTGTAGCCATGGGGGCAGCCATTCAAGCACAGGATACACAGTAGATAACAGATAAGTACTACTATAGTTTATATAATATAAACTATGCAGAGTGAACATTGAAGGGAGCTGCGGCAAAGGATGGTCCTGGAGTTTATTCTGTATAACACAAGGTGATCAGCAGAAATAAAATAGTTATTCATTATGTAAATACAAGTCTAAAAGGCTCGGGACCTGTCATACATGAAACCCAGTGACTGGTGCAGAATTCCGTCACTCAGAGACAAGTGATATTCCGGGTCTCTGCATGTGCTGCACACACTTCTTTCTGGAGCCGCAGCCAAGAGCAATGCTGCTGATGCAATGACACATGTGCACGTGTGGGTACAGTTGCTACTTGCTACACTCTGGGTTCTCCCTATGGAGATCACAAGACAGCGGCACATGTCTGTGGCCAACAGCAGGGATTTTCTACCGAGGACTCAGTAAGGGTTACTCAACTACAAATCCCAGCAAACCCCCAGCAGCAACAGGTTAAATATCTATATGGCTGTGGCAAGTGGATTTGTGCCCATAGACTGAACTACAACATCTTGTGTCTATAAACAACGATGCACTATAATGATTATCAATATTACTTTTATTAGTGTGTTGCTTGTGTATTAAAATCTGTGAAATTACAGAATAAAAAATAGTGATTAAGATTTAAAGGAGAACGATGTTTTAGCATATCTGAGTAATCAGCTCTAGAAGCTCTCTCTGTTTGTTTAGGATAGCAGCTGCCATATTCGCTTGGTGTGACATCACTTCCTGCCTGAGTCTCTCCCTGCTAATGCATAGCTCTTGACTCAGATTACAGCAGGGAGAGGAGGAGGAGGAGGGGAGAGAGGAGCAAACTGAGCATGCTCAAGCCCTAGCCCTGGAGGTTTAAGCTGAAAACAGTTAGTCTGATACAGAAGCCCATGAGTACACAATAGAAGGAAAGAAATGTGCTGTTTGTTTTGACAGAGGACTCAGAGCAGCATTACTTTGAGGGTTTACTGGTGTATTTATATAGACCTTTCTGATAAAGCTTACTTAATTTAAGCCTTTCTCCTTTAACCCTTGGAGTCCCATATTAGTGCCTAGCTCTCCTGCCTGCTTCTCTGTTCAGGGCCAACGTTTTCAGTGTAGTCAGCCGATTTCTATGATATATTAGTGCAAATGTTCAAGCAGTAAGATGCTGATGCCATACACAGAACTCTGCAGAGCCTTGGATCCCTCAGAGGGTTGTGTTTGGCATGCGGGTCCCCAGTTGAAACTACCCTAGAATATTTATCATTCAGAATTGTCCTTGCCTGGCAGAAATGGGTCATAAAGGGACAAAGGCAGTGCCTGGCTCAGTATTAGCCGTAGCAAGACAAAACCATGACATAGAGTCACTCATTAGCACAGTGTTTATTTACAATGCACATTTTAGCACTATTACATTGTGGCAGCTCTACAGTATAAAAGCCACGGAGGAAAGTTCCACTGAAATGCAGAGCACTAGCTGTTGGCTTAGGGCAGGTCTCATACACTATGTATACAGCGGGGATTCAGCTGCTCCGACTGCATTTAAACGGACTTTGCCCTCTTGGGTTTGCTGTGTATTATGAGGGCAGCTCTTGATCTTTGGACTTTATAATCAGCCAGTCTTCTCTCCTATTCCCCTGCTATTTTTTTATTGCCAAGAACTGTTGCAGTTGTAGAAACAAATCACTGCAGCCGTTATTTATGTGCCTCGCAGGGTCCCCATGCCTGTTCAGCACATCATTAGCCGGAGCAGATGAGCACGGCCTTAGCAAAGTGCCATTTGAACGCTGCTCATACCCGTGTAAACTCTTGCAATCCCAGGTAACGCCTGCAAGGAACCTTTAGTGCCAATTACTTCAGAGCAAGGGTGAAGACATTCCAACGGAGTAGCCACCTAGAATGCCAATGTTATTACTTGCAAATGCATCGTCAAAGCAGAATGGTAAGCTGCTCTGCATATTTACTGAAGTGCAGCCCATTATAATGTCAGTAAAGTGTTCATGTCCCTGTTATTCTATGACCTTAGAACAAGTTTCCTGAATCTGTATTACAAACCAGTGTAATATCTTGACATTAGGCGTATCTGGGGCTAAAAACATATTTCTCTGTACTATGAGCAGATACAATTTAGAACATGTACAGTATTTACGGAGTTAACTTCAGCTGAGCAACTACACCCAAAATCTTCCCCCAGTTAGTGAGTGCTAGAAAGTTCACCCTCCTTATAACTAAATGTATACTTGATTATTGCAGTGACCCACCAGCCATACATATTTATGGATCCACCGCTGAACATCACAGATGCGTCTGCTAAAAGTACAACTGCTTGTAGCCTATTTGTTTACTACGCACGTATGCAAAAATAACACACTGTTGGTGGGGTACCTAGTTCAGAACCGGCACAATAACATAAAGATAAAAGTGCCCCTGTTTAAATTAAAGTGGTTGTTCACCTTCCAACACTTTTTTCAGTTCAGTTGGTTTCAGATCGTTTACCAGAAAGAAACTTTTTTCCAATTACTTGGAAAATATATTGGAAAGTAGTGTCATTTGGGGGGGGGGGGTCGCCGACCCTGTAAACTATTCTAAATGGATACATTTAGTTGATACATTTCTTATCTTTGTACTTGCTGAGAAGAATTCCCAAGTTTCATTAGAGGCAGCTGTTAGACTTGATACAATAGTTGCTAATACTCCAAAGATGCTGCTGAGAAATGGATCAAGTAAATGTTGCAAAATTGTAACGGTTTAGATTCTCCATCTGAATTAGGGTAGATCCGACGCGCTGCGACAAAACACATTCGACAAATCACATCCAACGGAAATAAGGTAAGAGATAGAAATGTTGGATGAAGTATCCGACGCGACTGCAGCGTATACATACGTCAGTTGTGTTGGATCATCGCTGGGACTTCATCCGACATTTCTCTCTTACTTTATTGCCGTCGCATGCGATTCGTCGGATCGCGCCGAAGAAGTCCGTGTAATCCTACAGATTTTGGAAAAACGATAAAAAATAAAAAAAAAATGGAAAGTAATTGGGAAAAGTTTTTATTTCTGCTGAACAAGCGGAAACCAACTGATCTGAAAAAAGGTGTTGGAAGATGTAAATCCCTTTAAAGCAAAAATTCCAAAATAAGAATTGTTTTATTTGTAAAAGTAGCTGAAGATAAATCATATAGGTGTCACAGGAATTGTCACCTAATGTACAGAGCAAAGCTTATCACTGTCTAATGGCATAAATCAGCAGGGCAATGAGCTTTGCCATCAATAGCCAGGAAAGCATTCTGCCACATAAGCAATGATCTGCTTGTAACTCAGTTTATACACAGACATATGCTAGAAACCTGTCTGGAACATCTGCAGCGGGGCCTAGTTCTCCAGTCCCGTCTCCATAGTCTCTGCCAATGAATCTCTATGTAGAACAGAACTCACGGGTTCCCCATGTAAGCCAGTTTGCTGGTTTATCTGGCACAAGGCTTTCTAGCTGGACAGCATGGGAAGCCCAACAGGTTCTTATGCCATTACAGCTACCACTAAAAGCAAACCCCAAAACTCTCTTAAAGGGATTCTGTCATGATTTTTATGATGTAGTTTTTATTTCTAAATGACACTGTTTACGCTGCAAATAATTCACTGTACAATATAAAATGTCATTCCTGAAGCAGCAAGTGTATTTAGTTGTAATATTGGTGTGTAGGTGCATCTCAGCTCATTTTGCCTGGTCATGTGATTTCAGAAAGAGCCAGCACTTTAGGATGGAACTGCTTTCTGGCAGGCTGTTGTTTCTCCTACTCAATGTAACTGAATGTGTCTCAGTGGGACCTGGATTTTACTATTGAGTGTTGTTCTTAGATCTACCAGGCAGCTGTTATCTTGTGTTAAGGAGCTGTTATCTGGTTACCTTCCCATTGTTGTGTTGTTTGGCTGCTGGGGGGGGGGGGTGATAACACTCCAACTTGCAGTACAGCAGTAAAGAGTGATTGAAGTTTATCACAGCACAAGTCACATGACTGGGGCAGCTGGGAAATTGACAATATGTCTATCCCCATGTCCGATTTCAAAATTGAATATAAAAAAATCTGTTTGCTCTTTTGAGAAATGGATTTCAGTGCAGAATTCTGCTGGAGTAGCACTATTAACTGATGTGTTTTTTCCCCATGACAGTATCCCTTTCGTCATTTTAAATAAACTGAGCCTACTGGGGAAGCAATTTTTTGTAGCCCTGTTTGACTACATTTTCATGCCAAGGAATTAAGCAGAGCAAGGAAAAAAAAAACCCAGTTCATTCTAAAATACAAAGGGGATGTTTATGATACAGTTAACTCTGTTCAAGTTAATGTAAAAAGAGGTTTCTATTTTAGCATTCCTGTTCTTTTAACAGGGCACGGTCTTATAGGAGGCAATTGCTTCTTCCATACAAAATCAATCAAGTCTTAGAATACAAAATGCCATTAAAGAAGTCATTTATATGGCTTTCCTAATCTTTCTGACAGTATACAAAGAGGCAATGACAAAACAAATTAATATTGGACTTCGGCCTTCAACAATGTGAAACAACTACTTTCTGCAGAGAAATCAGAGTAGCCAATGCAGCAAAAGGGGTCGCCGCCAGGCAGCTGCTGAGCTGGAGGTACTTACTGACACATGCATGGGTGTAACAGGCTCTAGTGCAATAGTCTGGCACCACATTTTGTCCATTGATGCCTTTGCTTAGTACTGTCTGCCAGATATAGCCCACGGGCAAATCAGTCAAACACAACTACAGCAAGTCTGCTTTCACATTAACCCTTTTAGTCCATCTGCATTTGTTGCTGCAAAGCTTTCTAGGAGTAGTAGAGTAGGCGGATACACATATTATACCTCTGTCCATAAACTTTGGAATTTAGATAAAAATAAAAAAGTTTTAAAGGGGTTGTTCACCTTCCAAACACTTTTTTTTCCCGTTGAGTTGTTTTCAGATTGTTCAGCCTAAACAAAGACTTATCAATCGCTTTCCCAAAATTGAAGTTTAAAGTTTAATGTTGGTGTCTCTAGTGTTTCAGTCTGGCAGCTCCAGGAGCATCTGAACTCGTGATGTGTGGGTCAGGCTTTTCCCGACCCGCCTGCCCTCCTACCACCCGCACCCGACTTCTGGGTCTCTTTTATAGACCTCCACCGACCTGCCCCACCGATGACATCACAAAAGGGGCGGGATGAGAGGCGCGCGTCTATAAAAACTCAACCCGGAAGTCGCATTTGGAAGGTCGTGGGGAGAGCAGTAAGAAGAGCTGAACCCGCCCCGGAAAGGAGCGCGTGAGGTCTGCCCGAGCCTCCCAACCTGAGGGTAAACCTGCGGCTATCGGGCCGGCCGCACATCACTTATCTGAACTGTTACATTTTGCTACATGTAGTAGTTACAATTAGTAGATACATTTCTCAGCAGCATCTCTGGAGCATTAGCAACTATTGTATCAATTCTAACAGCTGCTTTTAATGAAACTCAGGGATTCTGCTCAGCAGGGACAAAGATAACAAATGTATCAACTAAATCTATCAATTTAGAACAGTTAAAGAGTCGGCGACCTCCTGCTTTAGAAGGTGGAAAATAAAAAACTTTACACTTCAACATTAGAAAAAAAGTTTACAAATAGAAACTAGAAAGTTATTATGGTATTGTGCCGCTTCCATTTGTTGCAGCTCAAACTGCCTCCTCAATATATATATTATATATATGATCACATATTGATTGGGAAGCTTGGAACATCCTACTGGGCATGGAACACGTGGAGCAGAAGATTTCGTCTTTACCCACCAGGTCCCCAGAGGACCCCTATGTGGCCGGCATCCAAATATTTGGATCGTAATGATTTGGCCAATTTGGACGACCTTGTGACATGAGCAAAACTTCCTACGTAAGCCCAGCGGTAGGCAAGAGACATATTTCCTCTGCTTAAAATCGGTCATTGTATCCTTGGCACCAACACAAGAAAGATTTCATCATAAGAAACACCAACACGACACAGGGAATACGATAAACCTCTCACCTTGACTCAAAAGCCTCTGAGCTCGGACTCAAATTAGGGATAATGCAAGAAAAGTTGCTCCAGGTCTAGTAACCAATAAATCACAGCTTAGCCCTTAAACAGCTTCGACCTAATGCAAATGTAGTAACTTTAATTACACCCATAGGCAGGTAACATGGATTTGTTGCTTCTGTGTAGCACTGACACACAATAAAGAACACAAGAAAGAAAATGCTGAGATCACGAATAGATTAATAATAGTTCAACCACATCATTAGCTGGTGTTGTGTGACTGTATATCAGAAAAAAGGTTAAATGCCAATACTGAATGAAAAAAAGTCTGTTTCCCCATCCACACAACAATGGTTGTGGATTGCACTATTCTGTTCCCATATTTTGCACAAATGCCATGTTTATAGATCCCACCAGGGTCCGACTGGAGCATTGGGAGCCCACCAGGGCTGCAAAATAAAGGGCCCTCCTGGCAGTCCCCGGGGGGCCCAATCCCAAACAGCAAACGAGAGGTCGCGCCGCAACAGCTGATCGGGGACCAGGTATGGGCCGGGCCCACCTGGGTTTTTTCCTGGTGCCCTCCGACTATGGATCCAATAAATATTTTTAGAATTCAAGGAATTTTTCCAATATTAAGTCTAAAGGACAGCGGACAACACAATTACTTTGTAAAGATATATAATTCTTCACAGGTTTTGCATTTGGTCAGGCCCCCCTTTTCTGTTACAGAAGTATAAAAACATATGGGCAGGGAGGCTCCCTCCAGCCCTTAAAAATTAATAATATAGGAAAGGATCGTCATAGCAAACTCTCTGCTACAGGAGTCACCAGGTCAGCATGTAAGCCCCCCCAAAAACCTCACCTTAATTAGCCTTTAGGCTGAGCTGACCCCTAATAGGCCATTCCATCCTCTGGTGTGATGAATTGTACAATAGTATTCTGCTTCTAACGTAAAGGTGCCAGGTTATTGCAGTGTGCTTATGAAAAGGAGAGCAGAGGAGCCCTCGTTCCTGTACAACAATTATATTTATTTAAAGGGAAAGTGTATTGTTCTTTCAATAACTTAAAATCTCAGGCTACCGGATCATATGCTATGAAGAAGGTGCGCAGCTTAGTAAGTTCATTCAAAAGTATCTTCATTCTTTGCTCCTCTTTCATAAGGTATCAGCATGCACAAATCCCCTTTTCCTTGTGAGGGATCTACATAAAAGCAGAATCCACCATAACTCCCCACCAGCCCAAACTCTTCAAGTCTACCCATTGACCGTGTGGGTCAGGGGAGGGGGGAGGAGGTTATTTGGGTAGAGACAATTGAATACAGCAGCTGTACTCCTCTATGAGGCTGCAGTCAGGAGCAATAAAGGGCTGGATACTAAGGATCATAAATTCAGGTGCCACTCTTTAATAGAACAGATTAGAAATGTGTCAGGCGCTTGTAGCTGATGGATAGCAGACAAACAGAAAAGCACAACCAGTCCACTCATTGTATGTGTGTGTATGGGGGTATATGTGTGTGTATGGGGGGGGGTGTGCGTGTATAAAGTCGTAGGATGCCTCAGCACACTCACAAGCGAATTCAAACCTGGTGCCACCTTAGGGACCCGTCTCATATAGATAGATATATATATATTCTTAAGAAATAAGAAGCGCCACTCAGGATTTTCTTTGCTAAAGATATATTACGTTCACATCACAGATGTGATGCTTTGGACAATGTTCTTGCCCTTTATGAAGCTAAAACTTGATAAAGGGCAAGTATACTGTCCGAAACGTCTGATGTGAACTTAATATACCCCGAGTGGCGTTTCTTATTTCTAAAGACTATATATATATATATATATATATATATATATATATATATATATATATATATATATATATATATATATATATATATATATATATATATATATATATATATATATATATATATATATATATATATATATATATATATATCCATTAGGCGGGGGTGCAATGAGGCTGTGACCACAAAATACATTTAGTCAACTACAAGAGTCCTCTGCACTCAACCCATTATCAATATATTTAAGACAGAGACATTTTGTGCTACTGCTACTAAAAAATGCCTTACCCTTTAAACAAAACAGGGATTGTTTGTCCATATATTGCAATATATTTAAGCTGAACAACTACGTCAAAGTCATCCCATATCTGGCCAGTCCTACGCTTAATTTTCATCTGATTCATTAAGAATTCAATTGCTTAATTATACAAATTAGCTCCCACCCCTCCCAGCTATAGTCAGGTGATCCCACTGGTGTCTAATAAAAGGGCAGCCAAGTTTGGGAGTTTCACTTTGAAAGCAGCGAGTAAGTTGCAGGTAAAACTTAGTCCCTTTGTAAAATATATAATGAAGCAGATGAAAATTGAGCATAGGACTGGCCAGATATGGGATGACTTTGACGTAGTTGTTCAGCTTAAATATATTGCAATATATGGACAAACAATCCCTGTTATGTTTAAAGGGTAAGGCATTTTTCAGTAGCACAAAATGTCTCTGTCTTAAATATATTGATAATGGGTTGAGTGCAGAGGACCTCTTGTAGTTGACATTATATATATATATATATATATATATATATATATATATATATATATATATATATATATATATATATATATATATATATAAAATAAAGGACAACTAATCACAGGACAGGAATAAATGCAGCCTTGTCTTTTCACATTGTTATACAGGATGTTTTACTTTACCTTCAGGTCAGTTACAACATTACAATACTGTAATTAAAATGATTGGATAAACTACAAATGATAACAGTAAGATAAAAAGTGGTGGGGCAAATCATAAATAAAAATAATGCCTGATGTTAACCTCTTTGCTGCCAGGGAGGCCTATATCCCACATATAAGTCAGTCTGGTGCAAAGCAGGTTAAACACACAACGGTTGCATCTCTTTAGTTCGTCTGCCTTTGTGGCAAAATAACCGATAATAATAAGAATTGCAGCAATATCACGTGACAGCTCCACAAAGAAGTGTCAAAAACACACACAGATAAATAGATGTGGAAATAAAGTTGTCATTAAGTAGCAGCATCAGCATCTCGTGTTTGGCAAAGACGTATGAAAGGGTAAATCGTGTGCAGTGCGGTGCCAACACTACACAACTGATCTCTAGAGACAGAGGTCCAGGAAAACATTGTTCATTCCTGACCATCTGTCTCTCCAGCTACAGACTCCCTGCAACTCCCAACATGTGCTGGGAGTCCACTCAGGATGGGCTTTCCTTCCATTTACTGCTCCGAGTGAGGGAATTTCCGCTGTATGGGAGGCAACACAATGGGTCCAAATGGTCAGATTAGAGGTAACACAGCAGAGCGCACATGGGCACAGACCTTCTACGGCTTTATCACCCCCTTTGTTGGGCAACTAGGCTACTGAATGACTGGCAGCCGTGGAGCCTTGCAGATATAGGGAATAACAGAAACAGGGAATAACAGAAATAGGGAATAACAGAGCAGATATAGGGAATAACAGAAACAGGGAATAACAGAGCAGCAAACAGTTGAATGGGAGGATGAAGGTTAAATGCACCTTATGATCAGCAATAGGAGCCTATACTTGGATACAGGAGCCAATTACTCATAAAGTTCCAGATAATAAAGTTTCACATTCCATTTGGCTGAAAAGAGAAAGTAATAAAGAGACGAGGGGATCAGTCACCAGGGCTAAACTCTGCAGGACAGTGACCCCCAGGCATGTGTGGGACCCCAAAGAGCCGCTGTCACTAGCGGAGCACAATGACTGTCACTTAAAGAAGCAGCAACTCCCACTGGCAAAACCTTGTTGTTCTTTAAATCCCTAAAACTAACCCCAAACACAGGACAGACCTGCTGAGATGCCACTTATCAGCCACTTGTAGCAGCACAACTACACTAAACTACAACTCCCAGCAACTTCTAGCAGCACATGAACTACAACTCCCAGACACTTCTAGCAGCAAAACTGCAACTCCCAGCATCCTGTCCCAGCAGGTGGAAGAGTTTGCCCTGGTCATAAGGGAAAGTTGTATGAGAAGAATATGTAAAGTAAAGGCCGGTGTCCCAGTGCAACTAGGAATGAGCTCCCCCCGGTGGGACTGCAGGAACTTTTCCCTCTCCGGCTGCAGCAGCAGAGACTCCCCCGGGGGCCGTGCAATTGTCCCCCACAAGTGTCATTCACGTGAGGCACAACAGAGACAACTGACTGACACACAAGGTGTGAGAGAAACTTACCCCGCGCACTTACACCTGAGCTCTCTAACGCATCACGGACGCCCCTCCCCCCAGTGTAGCGGCAGCTCCATATGTGGCTCCGGCGTTTAAGGCCGAGTCTGTGTCCGTGTCCGGCCGGGAAGGAGACTCATTATACAACGGAGGAGGTGGGGAGAGCGAAGAGAAATAAAATCCCCACCGCGAGGCTCCCTGTGCTTCCAGCACTTGCCATCAAATCAAATGACGTGAGGAAAAGACTCTCACAAGCTCCTCGCTCTATGGCTCACGTCATAGCTCCGCCCCTGGCACAGTAGCCCCTCCCCTATCAGTGACTTTCCTTCCTCCCTTCCCCCTCTCCTCCCCCTTCTTCTCTGTGAGACAGTGATGTTCCCTGACTGGAGGGTCCGAGCAGCTGCTCCCGGCGCAACCAAGTGTCTCCAGTGTGAGGGGGGAGAATTTGTGCAGCGACACCAGTTTGTCCACAGCCCCTTAGGGACAGGAATTGTGTCTCTATTGTATAATATGTGACTGTACACACGGTGCGACCTGCTGCGCCTCCTCACTGCTCTCACTGGGGGAATTCTGGTTGTAGTTCAGCAACACACACAGAGTTCAGTAACTTGCACCTCCCTCAACTCCTTTAATTATGTTCCCTCAGACCAGGGCCTCAGCCTAAGGGGCCATTTTATCTTCTGCTGTGTCTGACCTTCCTGATTCCTTCACTAAATCACCTTATACTGCTCCTTCTTCTACAATTTGTGGCCCTCTGCTTTATTCTCCTCACTCAACTCCACACGTCCGGCTCTTCATCTCAATCAACTCAACTTAATATGAGAAATAAATATAAGAAATAAACATAAGAAATAAAGATAATATAAGAAATAAATAGTTGGCCATGATGTGTCGGTAGCGGCTAATACAGGATCTGCAGGGCTGGAACTAGGGGTACAGGTGCACCTCACGGGCAGTTGGGGGTGGGGTGTTCTGCGGGGGCCGATCCACAGAAAGGTTGCGGGGGATCAAGAGCTGGGGGAGAGGAACATGTGGACAGGAGGGTGGGTGCCTGGGTCACCAGTGTTACTTTGCCAAAACCAGTGGCGGAACTACCAGGGAGCAGGGGGTGCAATTGTACCAGGGCCCGTCGGTAGTTGTTTAAAAAAAAAAGTCAGTAGTTTGCTCTCGGAGGGGGATTTGTGGGCCTGGCTGCCCAGTCTGCACAGGCCCGGATTTGTGGCGAGGCTTCAAAGGCTCAGGCTTAGGGCGGAAGATTATTACGGGTGGCATACCTAGGGTTGCCACATTTTCTGGAAAAAAATACCGGCCTTCCTATATTCTTGCCTTTTTTTCCTATGAATAACATTGGCATCAAGCATCATTTTTACCGGCCAGGTGGCAAACCTAGGCATACCCAGGGCCGGAACTAGGGGTAGGCAGAGTAGGCACCTGCTCTGTCGCTTACCCCGTGTCCGGTCCCATCTCTCCCCGACTGCCGCTGGTGTCTTGCGCATAAATGCTCTTCATGCAAATGCGCGCACACAGTTCGCACATGGGCGCTGGAACGAAACTTCGCGCATGTGCAGTCGAGCGCATACAGAGCTGGTGCCTTGGCCCGCCACGTTGCCTAGGGTGCCTGGTCGGGTTGGCCCGGCTCTGGGCATACCAATCGCTCTATGCAGAGCACTGGGGACAGGCCCAGATTTATGGTGAGGCCACAAAGGCCTCACCATAAAAAAATAAATTTTAGGGGTGGCATGCTGCCCAGTCACATCCCAAAGTGTAAAGTGTCCCCCAGCACTATGCGTGCGCACACTTGCATGGGGAGGAAGAATGGCGCGCGCTGATACTAGACGTTAGGACCCTGAGGCCTCAGGGAATCCAGAAGACAAATCCAGCGCTGTGGGGATGTGCACTTTCCCAGTGCTCAGGCACCTTTGTGCGCCTGCGAAGGGTTGGGCGGGCACAGGGACCGCACAACCTATTATTATTATTATTAATAACATGTATTTATATAGCGCCAACATATTGCGTAGCACTGTAAAGTTAATGTGATTATTCAACTAAATCACATGAATTATATACATAGAACATATGGGGGCAGATTTACTAAGGGTGGAAGTGAACTCTAGGGAATTTTCGAAGTAAAAAAATTTTAAATTCAAAGTGATTTTTTGGATACTTCAGCCATCGAATAGGATACTACGACTTCGAATTTACTTCAACTTCGATTCAAAGTAAAAATCGTTCGAATATTCGACCATTCCATAATCGAAGTACTATCTCCTTAAAAAAACTTCGACTTCAATACTTATACCAAATGAAACCTGCTGAAGTGCTATGTTAGCCTATGGGGACCTTCTACAACATTTTTCTAAGTCTTTACACATCGAATAAAAATCCTTCGATAGATCGCTAAAATCGTTCGTTCAAACAATTTTTATTCAACCGCAGGATTGCCAAATTTGTTGAAAAAACGTTGAATTCGATTTCAACGTTTTTTAATTTGAGGGTCGAATTTTGAAAGTTTTTTTGTACTACGAAATTCAACCCTTCATAAATCTGCCCCATGGAGTTACATACATCACAATCAATACCGGTACAAAAGGTAAGGAAGGCCCCATGCAAAAGAGCTTACACTCTAAAGGGTGTGGGAGTGGGCAAGAACCTAGGGGCACCCGCCTGGTAAATCCAGCTCTGGATCTGCACCTGCCTCTCAATCGTTATGTTACTGGCCAAAACTCAATCCATTCAAGTGGCAGGATGACCGGTCAGTTAGCAGTGTATGGGCACTTTAAATTCATCTATTAGGTAAGTGATGTGTTGGGTGACCCAAAACCCACAGTGATCCACATGTTGACCAGATTCGGGTTGAAATGTGACCAACCATTGCAGGTTAGGGTCGGGTATGGGTCAGACTAGAGAAGTACAATCTTCCTCTGCTCCCAAAGACTAGACCCAGAGGCACACGTTGCCTTATATCCCATTCATATATCACATCAGTACATACTCAGCATGAATTTGTAGAAGCATAAAAAAATGATCACATGTAAGAGAACAACTTGTTGCATTTGTCTAAGTCTGACTCGTTCAAAATGGTGTATATTAAAGGAAAACTATAACCCCCCCGTCCTTTTCACATGAGTTCACTCAGTTTGGCTTCTGTTTTTTTGTTTTTTTTTTAATTTTAAATGGTTTTTATTTGGTTTTCAAAATATATTACAGACAAAATCACTTAAACCATTCCAATTCCAGAGACTGAAAGAAAACCACAATATTTGTACAAACAATTTACAACCTTCCGGCCCTTTAAGCTCACAGGAGCTGATTCCGTAAACGCTAGCAAAAATTTGCCAGTGTGACATCATTCAGGCACTTCGCAGATTTCCTAACAGGCGCAGCCGCAACTTCACAAGCAAACGAGACAGATGCTAGCGATCATACGCATTCTATCGCCAGGCCAATTTTCACTCTGGCAAATGGACGTAACTCCGCAAATTCACTAAGCTGCGGATTTTACTGAACGTTACTTCATTCGCCAGACTTGTCTTCTCCACCTCAGACCAGGCGAAGTGCAATGGAGTGTATAGGACTTCCTCAATTTTTAGTGCAACATTTTTCTAAGTCCCAAAAAACGCTGGCGTCTTTTTTTTTTAGACTGATAGGCTGCAAAGGTCCGTAAATTTTTTTTTGGGTAACTGGGTTCCCCTATACATTTTCTAACATATGGAACATAGACTATACAGTGGGCTCATGTGTAGGGCAATATAACAACTCTATTACATTTTATTTATTTATAATACACAAAAGCCATGAATATCTTGTAAATTATATCCTTATAAACGGTGAGTTCTGATGTCATCAGTTATAAACGGTGAGTAGTGATGTAATTTCTGTCACATGACTCACTAAAATTTGTGTATTATAATAAATAAAGTACCCCCAGTTGCAAAATATGAGGATATTAGAAGTTACCTCGGAGTTCCATGACCTGTATAACTCAGCCTTCGGCCTCGTGTCTTTATATGGTCATGAAACTCCTCGGTAACTTATAATATCCTTATATTTTACAAGAGGGGGTACTTTATTCACTATATTATTTCCCGGGTTTGTGTAATGCAATTTTCAGAACCAACGAGTCAGAACCAAGGACAGTCTCAATTTTACTGTGATGTGCAGGTGGGACACCTGGAAAAGGTGAGACATGGTGGTGCTGTGATACAATATTACCCCAGCTGGGGCCACTGGCCTGGGGGAAACATAACAATGGAAGTCACTCAGAGGTACCTTACATATTAAATCACCTCAATGAGTTTGACTTTCCTTTTTAAAGAGAAGCATTTAAAAAAAAAAGATTTAGCAAGTGATTGTTTGACTGCTTTCATCAGAAAACAAATGTTCTGTTTAAAGCTTAAAGGGATCCTTTCCGTAATTCAGAGCTTTCTGGATAATGGGTTTCCAGATAATGGATCCCATACCCATATAGAGTGCTTTGGAGCTGGGGCTTTCTGGATCAGGGCTCTTTCTAGAAACTGGATCACCATACTTTAATTCTACTAAAACTCATTCACACATTAAATGAACCCATTTGGGTTTGTTTTGCCACAATATTGATCCTATTGTAGTTAGGATTAACTACCTGGCATCTTTTCAGTATCACAGAGATCAAGAAAATAATTTTAAAAAAATCTAAAAATGTGATTTTTAGTTACAAGAGTAATTCAGAATCGGACAATTGAAGGCATAACATTTTTTGAAGACAGGGCAATGTCAAAAAAACATTTCAATATTCAGAGTTACACAAACTCACTTAGAAAAGGCAAGTATTTGCAATAGTGAGATTAAAAGAGAATGGTGAGTAAGTGGTTAATTATACAGATGAAGGCAGGCCTGGGCTACCAGAGAGGCTACTGTAAGATGCCATAGACCAGGCCCGGACAGGCAATCTATGGGTTTTAGAAAATGCCAGAGGGGCTGCACTTAGGGGGCTATTTACTACACTCTGAATGCAAACATCATGAAAAATTCGTGATTTTTTTAATAAAATCAGACTTTTAATATATCACAAGTTTTTAAGAATTTATTAAACCCTGAGGATGGAAAAGTCCGAATCTGAAAATCCAGCATCTCAGACCTGTCGAGGTTGCTTATAAGTAAATGGGAGAAGCCCCAATGATTTTTTGATGTGGGAGTTCACAGGCGCCATCTTCTTCTCTTCGGTAATCTTTGGCTCTTCTTCCGGTGCTTTGGCAATTTCCGCGACTTTCGTGCATGCGCAGTTGTCACAAAACAGAAGATTGCTCCAACTGCAAATGCGCTGTTACGTCGCTCTATTCCCGAAGAGAAGAAGATCCCATGTCCTGAATCTGCACCAAGAGGTAAGTTAAGAGTTGGGGCATTTACCAAAAGTACCACCTAGGCTGGGGGGGAGCAGGGAGGGGGGGTCCATGTAGGATAGGGGGGTAGGGGTTTTTATTAGCAAGGGTTTGGTTCTCCTTTAAAGGGGCGAGTCAACCCTTTTATAAAAATTTGCTTTATAAAAGAAATAGGGATGTACCGAATCCACTATTTTCAAAAAGTCACACAATTTCCTTCCATGCCCCTAATTTGCATATGCGGCATAGGCGGGAAGGAAATTGAGTGACTTTTTGCATATGCAAATTAGGATTCGGATTCGGTTTGGCCAGGCAGAAGGATTTGGCTGAATCAGATTCCTGCTCAAAAAGGCCGAATCCTGGCTGAATCCCGAACCGAATCCTGGATTCGGTGCATCCTTAAAAAGAAAACATACTCTAAGCAACTTTCCAATATACATTTATGAAATAGTTTCAGGACTTTAGATGTTATTTGTTAAAATAATCGCTATTGAAAGCAGCATTTGCTTAACTGGATCTTACTTTTTAAACAGTTTTAGTTTCCCAGCAAAGTCAGGTCTGTTAATCGGCTGCCTCGTCTTATATTGTATCAACAGTCTGAGCCAACAGGGCAGAGAATAGAAAGGGACAGACACTGCTTTCAATAGCAATACATATACCAATAACTTCAAAACCATATATACAAATGCATGTATATTGCAAAGTTGCTAAGAATGATGTTTTCTATAGGGATGACATTATTATTTGGGTTGTCATTAGATTTTAAAGTATATTTATGCGTACAAGATAGGGAAAAGAGTATGTCGGGTCAAATTTTAAAGGACCAGTTACTGCTCTTTAATAACGCATTAATTATTTCCCATAAAGGAAAGCAAAATGTTTATTTTTTAACCTTTTCCTTTAGCATTGGTGCTTTTTAAATATGTGCTATTAATTTCCACAGTTTACTTTCCCTTCATCTATAAAACATCTGTAAAACCAGCCGAGGGTTATAGGCACATTGCTTAGTACCTACATGTATATGAGTATATTCTTGTACACTGAAGTGTAGCTGGAAATGCAGAGCGAGTGACAAAAGCCAGTTCCCATTTAATGCACATCAGACTTAGCCCACTGAGTGCAAAGCAACCACAAATATGAAAAGTATTTGAGCTATTCAACAACTTGAGACCGGTCAACAAGTTGGAGTAACTGAGCAGTGCCTTCCCCAAAACTGCATATTCCCAGCTCTGAAACCAATAGCAGCTGGTGTTTTTCACATTCTCTCTGTGTACAGAGAACTCACTTAGTTGGACTTTGAAGTGGCCATAAAAAAAAAAAAGAAGAAGCCATCACTGCAGGCAATGGCATTAACAAAGGGACTTAAAAAAGTGCTTTTCACTTTCTCTATTGCACAGCTCCAGGGCGTTAGGAACGGTATTGCTGCCAAGGCAAGATGTCTGAGAGTGAAGCCTTATTCAGCACAGCATAGCAAGTGACATAATAATCCTGCAGACCCCCAGGTACACTTCAAATGATTTGGACTGTCGATTTGATTGCAAGCGGATGTCAAGAAATGCCATATTTGCATGCAGGGAGTGAAAATGACAGGGGTTTGTGCAGACGACAGGCTTTTGCTTGGACTGGGTTCATAAATATGACAAGATGTAGAAACATGGAAGACTGAAAACATTGGGCAAATTGCCTGAATGTGTGGGAGTGCTCAGCCGTAATGTATCATTCGGATAAAGGCTGTCTCATATTCCACCGTTAAAGGGACATGACTGCTAAAGTCACTTACATGTAAAGGCAAAGTAAAGAAGGAACATTTATAGTATTAATGTCTACCATTATTATTATTGAACGATAACTCTCAACAGCAGCAAAAGGCAGCATTCCGGATCACAAATAATGGGGTCCTGCATCTGTTTTGCATCAAGGCTAGAGCAGGGATCCTCAATCAGTGGCAAGCAAGCAACATATTGATCATAAACCCCGAGGATGTTGTTCTCATGGGCCTCAAAGCAGGTGCTTATTTTTAAATTACAGACTTGGAGGCAAGATTTAATTGCATAAAAACGTTGTGTTCTTCCAAGTAGAGCCTCCTGTAGGCTGCCAATCCACATTAGGGGCTACTTAAAGGGATCCTGTCATCGGAAAACATGTTTTTTTTCAAAACACATCAGTTAATAGTGCTACTCCAGCAGAATTCTGCACTGAAATCCATTTCCCAAAAGAGCAAACTGATTTTTTTATATTCAATTTTGAAATCTGACATGGGGCTAGACATTTTGTCAATTTCCCAGCTGCCCCCAGTCATGTGACTTGTGCCTGCACTTTAGGAGAGAAATGCTGTCTGGCAGGCTGCTGTTTTTCCTTCTCAATGTAAAACTGAATGTGTCTCAGTGGGACCTGGATTTTACTTTTGAGTGCTGTTCTTAGATCTACCAGGCAGCTGTTATCTTGTGTTAGGGAGCTGCTATCTGGTTACCTTCCCATTGTTCTTTTGTTTGGCTGCTGGGGGGAAAAGGGAGGGGGGTGATATCACTCCAACTTGCAGTACAGCAGTAAAGAGTGATTGAAGTTTATCAGAGCACAAGTCACATGACTTGGGGCAGCTGGGAAATTGACAATATGTCTAGCCCCATGTCAGATTTCAAAATTGAATATAATTTTTTTTTTCCCCTGACAATATCCCTTTAATAGCCAATTAATCGCAGCCCTTATTGGCCACCCCCAGGGACTTTCTTCATGCTTGTGTTGCTCCCTAACTATTTTACATGACTTTGTGACTCACATGTAAAAAAAGGTTGGGGGCCCCTGGGCTAAAGCATTCCTTACATTTTTAATCAGAAGCTGAATGTTCTGATACATAGTTATACAGTATATCAAACAGTAACTCCACACATAAGCATAACGATCAACATTTGAAATGCAAACGTTGCCAGTCATAAGTCCAGACGTGCTTTTGGTCTGCTTTAAGTCCTACCCACTTTTCACTAGGCCCAATCTTTTGGGGCCCTTGATTGGCCGCACCTAAAGAAGATGAGAAACTTTGACCTGTGCAGTGTTCTACCTAAATAACTTGGTGCAGACGTCACTTGCTGCCAGATCAACTTTCACACAGCCAAACGCAGTGTAATTGCATAAAATGTATTGCCCCTTTGCAACATCAATGATGCTGGAATACTAGGAAAAAACACTCATATTTTTGTATCAGTCCCATTATATTTTGACTCATGCGACTACATCAAACTTGTAGGATGTGATCTATTGATCCTACCCTATTTGACAAAATCCATAGAGTTTAGCCCTTAAACCAGGGTCCCCAACCTTTTTTACTGTGAGCTACAGTAAAATATAAAGAGTTGGGGAGCAACACAAGCATGAAACAAGACCCAGGGGTGCCAAATATGAGCTGTGATTGGCTATTTAGTAGTCCCTATGTGGACTTGCAATACCTGGTGATCAAAGCATATAAGTATCATCTATGGCACAGGCTCCTGAGAGCATTTTTAACTGTATTGTGGGAGAGTTATGGTATATTAGATCTCACTCTGCACCTCCCTACACCTCCACATTATAGAGGCGATTTACTCTGTAGCCTTCGGGCCATGGTAGTTTTCTTTCTATAGGGAGTTTCTGTTAGTATTTCTGTTTGGCCTTATAGTTTGTTGTTAGGCATTTTCGATGGATTTCAAGCCTTTGCTTTTATTATTATGGAGGATGCCTTGTTTTGGGTTTGGGGTCTTGTTTATCTTTTGGGAGGGGGATTGGGTTAGGTAAGGTTGTGGGCTTTGGATATTTTGGTTTGATGGAGGGGAATGGAAGCCATATTGGACAGAGAGAAGACTTTGATATTCTATTATTATTATTACTCAATCTATTGGGTGTTGTTGGGATTGGTGAGGGTGTGGGGAGGGGAGGTGGTCAATATGGACAAAGGGGTGATAGTTGGGTGTCCTCATATGGGTGGAATTGGGAGGGAGTCTTCTGGTGGTGGGTTTCCTAAGTGGACTTCTGTAAAGCTTATTTAACCTGCCGTTAATTTTGTTATTTTAGGTTAAGAACTGTATTATGTTTTGTTTCTGTATTGTAAGCATTTATTTTAATAAAAATCCCTATGTGGACTGGCAGCCTACAAAAGTCTCTGTTGTACACCTGGTTTTTATGCAACCAAAACTTGCCTCCAAGCCTGGAATTCAAAAATAGATCTCCTGCTTTGAGGCTACTGGGAGCAACATCCATGGGATTGATAAGCAACATGTTACTCATGAGCCACTGGTTGGGAATCACTGCCTTTAACCATTATTGCCTTACCTTATTGCTTGGCTATCATCCTAGCTTCTGGTATTGGAGGGATTCTTCTGTTGTTTATGTTATCTGATCCTGACCTGGCTTGTTAACCTTTGGCTTGTTTTATCCATATTGGCACTTCACTAAGCTCTTACTTGGTTCTTATTGTTGACCTTGGCCTGACTAATGATTCTGCTGATTTCTGCCTGCCCTGTGCATTTGCCTGTCTCTCAGCTTTAGTGACTTTAAACAATAGTTTAGAACAAACCTGAAAACAAAACACCTGCTAGGATTCATTAGGGCACTGTACAAGCAACCCCATATTAAGTCATAACCCATTTAATTTCTATGTCCCAGAAATTCTAATTTTTACTTACTACTCAGTGAAAGTATTTTGGAATGTTATTCCATGATTTCTCTGCTTTCTTTACATGAAGTGTCTGTGTGTCTTTATATGGTTTATATGTTCTCCCCTTGCCATGGAGTTTTCCTTCCATACAAGCTGCACTTGACACTGTGCACATTGGTAACTTTTTAATCTCTCTGGCAAAGCAATTGAAAGAAAGCTCCATAAAGATCAGTGTATAAATGCTGATAATAAACCTATTCAAAGTTCTGATTTTCCTAATGTCCTGGGAAAATCAGTTGCTTGATCTGGTGAATCAAGTTCGGTTCGGCCAGGCAGAAGGATTCGGCCGAATCCGAATCCTACTGAAAAAGGCCGAATCATGCCCGAATCCCGAACCGAATCCTGGATTCGGTGCATCCCTAGTCAAAATATGTTCATAGAGGTTTTGTGTAAAGCTTAAACAGTTTGTGGAATGCGTATAGAGTTCAGACCTTCTCCAAATGCAGCTGCCAAACATCTAAATGCAAATTATAATTGAATGCCATATAAATGCGGTGCAGTGTCAGTGCAAGTGAATTCTAAGTGCATTAAAAAAGACATATTCTCATGTATATACATTCTGTAAATATCCTTGAAGAACTTTCAAACACTGGTGTATAAAGGCATAGCGTTCCCATTTTAATTAACTGAGTGTGATAAGGAGGTGAATCCATACAGTCCTGCAAACTGGAGGGCAGCTCATATGATTGGCAGTTTCTTTATAATCACATATGTCCATCACAAGATTAACAGAAATATATTGCTGGTAAATGAACCTTTAGGCATAAGACAATATTGCATCCATAAATGTGCCATAACTTGGGGTGCAGGGCTCCAGATGTACCAACACAGGGGCTCCAAAAAGAAGTCCAGGGGCATCAAAGAGATATCTACAAACTACTGTCTGTGGCCCATAGGAATCACGAAACATTTGTGGTTTTCCTATATTTCAAAAACTCTCTAAAATTATTTAGTGTAAAAACCATGAGTCTTTCTCCAAGTAAAAGTTGTCTGGCTGCTGTAGAAGTCAGCGGTAGGTGCGCTGATTTTATTGAACCATTTTTAAACCACTCAGAATGTTTCAGGGTTTTTTTATTTTCTTTTGCTATGAATTCTCCGAAAAACTAAAATTTTTACAGGTTTTCGAGATATTCATACTTTTTATTTCGGATTGTTCAGTGTTTTTTTTTTTTTTCATAATCAGAACTTTTAATGAATTCAATGACAGTCGTGGTTTTAGAGTTTGTGAGTTTAGTCGTGGTATAAGAAACCTCTAAAACCACTAAAATCCAACCTTCAATAAATAAGCCTCCATATAAGAATGTAAAAACTGGTTCGGCACATTGTGCAGTGCAGATGGGGTTATGGTCATCCAATAAAAGCTCCGATATTCAAATCAGTGTTTCAAGAGACAATGGAGCACCCTTTGTAATGTGCTTAATTTCAGGTTTGGGTTACAAAGTAGAATCTTTTAAAAAGGAAGTTCACCTCCCCTTTTAATATTTTATAGATCTATAGCTACTATTCTTTTCACTTGGGGGAAGATTTATCAAGGGTCGAATTTCGAAGTAATGGGAGTTTTTTTGAACTCCCAGAACTTCGAAATTGGAATAAAGACCAACCAAAATTTATTTAAAAAATAGAATTTTTGCGGGTGAATAGGCTGTATTCGATCAAATTCGATTTGAAGTATTTTTTAAAAAAAACCTTTGATTTTCCACCAGTTGACTCCAGATAGGTTCTAGGAGGTCCCCCATAGGCTAAAACAGCAATTCGGCAGGTTATAGATGGCGATTGGTTGAAGTCAAAGTTTTCAAGACAGTATATAAATATATTTTTTATTTTTATATTTATATTTTTTCGACATTCGAATTTTCAAATTCCCTAGTCGAAGTACACAAAAAATAGCTCAAAATTCAAATTTTTTTACTTCAAATTTTCACTTCGACACTTGATAAATCTGCCCCTTATAATGCACTGCTGATCTGCTCTGGAGAAAGTTAATAGGAAGGTGCCAAGTAATGAATGTGATGAAAAAATTAGGGAAGCCAGAAAAAGTCTTGATATTTTTTATAGTTTAGTACTGTTTACTTACACTACACACTATTTTAATATTTATGTAACCCCCCCACACACACAAGTTATAAAAAGTAGTGGCAGGCATGCATTCGCTGTAATTTTCTGCATTTTGCCGCCTATGAATAAATTTTCGTAACCGTGGCGAAAAATCCGCCACGACAAAAAAAATTGTTGCGCGGCGATATTGTCGTGAACATAAAAATTTGACAAAATAGTCACACGTATAAAAATTGTCAGTTGCATCAAAATTGTCGCGTGTCAAAATTATTTTGATGCCCATTGACTTCAATGCATTTTGCAAATTTTTCGGTAAATTCACAAATTTTTCAGTGAAGTGAAACGCCACAGATTGACCCATCGAGATTGATGGTCAGGGCCCCCTTATAAGTTAAAAAAAATCTTTGGTGCCAGGGCCCCCCATAAAAGTTTTTAAAAAATCATTGGTGGTCAGGACCCCTAAAAGTTAAAAAAAATTGGTGCCCCCATATTCGCTCAGATTCGCTCATCACTAGTCTGCAGATAAGATGAAATCTGGGAAACAAACTGTTCCATCAAGCTAATTTGCATTTAAAGGAACAGTGCTGGTGTGTCTGCTTCAGAATCACTACTATAGTTTATATAAATAAGCTTCTGTGTAGCAATGGGGGCAGCCATTTAAAGGAGAAAAGGCTCAGGTTAAGCTCCCCAGGCATAGACGCAAAGATTTTTGTTGTTGAACGACCGACTTTAGCGTAGTCCGACCAATCCTTCTAAATTATCGTGTGGTTAGTGGTATTCGAACGATCGTACATCTTACGATTTTTCGGCCGACATCTGTCAGAAAATTGATCGGCCAGGTTAAAAAATCTTTATCGTCCCTAGTGCAATCTATCTATGTTTTGCAGGCAGCTCCCCTTTGTTTTCCTGGCAATGTCGCCTGAAATGGTCTTTTTAGTTGATGGTCTCACGATTATGATTGGATCTTTTAAAAATCTTTACATCTATGGCCATCTTTAGACAGCAGATAGCAGATAATCTCTGTAGAACATAATGGTGTTATCTGTTATCCACTATTTAACCTGTGCCATATAGCCTTCCACCATTGCTACACAGCAGCTTGTTTATATAAACTATAGTAGTACTTATCTGTTATCTACTGTGTATCCTGTGCTTGAATGGCTGCCCCCCATGGCTACACAGCAGCTTGTTTATATAAACTATAGTAGTACTTATCTGTTATCTACTGTGTATTCTGTGCTTGAATGGCTGCCCCCATGGCTACACAGCAGCTTGTTTATATAAACTATAGTAGTACTTATCTGTTATCTACTGTGTATCCTGTGCTTGAATGGCTGCCCCCATGGCTACACAGCAGATTGTTTATATAAACTATAGTAGTACTTATCTCTTATCTACTGTGTATCCTGTGCTTGAATGGCTGCCCCCATGGCTGCACAGCAGCTTGTTTATATAAACTATAGTAGTACTTATCTGTTATCTACTGTGTATCCTGTGCTTGAATGGCTGCCCCCCATGGCTACACAGCAGCTTGTTTATATAAACTATAGTAGTACTTATCTGTTATCTACTGTGTATTCTGTGCTTGAATGGCTGCCCCCATGGCTACACAGCAGCTTGTTTATATAAACTATAGTAGTACTTATCTGTTATCTACTGGGTATTTTGTGCTTGAATGGCTGCCCCCATGGCTACACAGCAGCTTGTTTATATAAACTATAGTAGTACTTATCTCTTATCTACTGCGTATCCTGTGCTTGAATGGCTGCCCCCATGGCTACACAGCAGCTTGTTTATATAAACTATAGTAGTACGTATCTGTTATCTACTGTGTATCCTGTGCTTGAATGGCTGCCCCATGGCTACACAGCAGCTTGTTTATATAAACTATAGTAGTACTTATCTGTTATCTACTGTGTATCCTGTGCTTGAATGGCTGCCCCCATGGCTACACAGCAGCTTGTTTATATAAACTATAGGAGTACTTATCTGTTATCTACTGTGTATTCTGTGCTTGAATGGCTGCCCCCATGGCTACACAGCAGCTTGTTTATATAAACTATAGTAGTACTTATCTGTTATCTACTGTGTGTCCTGTGCTTGAATGGCTGCCCCATGGCTACACAGCAGCTTGTTTATATAAACTATAGTAGTACTTATCTGTTATCTACTGTGTATCCTGTGCTTGAATGGCTGCCCCCATGGCTACACAGCAGCTTGTTTATATAAACTATAGGAGTACTTATCTGTTATCTACTGTGTATTCTGTGCTTGAATGGCTGCCCCCATGGCTACACAGCAGCTTGTTTATATAAAAACATGATATTTTCATTACTTTAAACCACTTTCATTTGTTGGTGTTGCTGTTCCTTTCAAAACGACACTTGCCTTGAGCAGAACAAGGCCACATTTGCCCAGAAGTGATAAATCTATCGGACCAAATATTTTGCCTCTGTGTCAAGTAGCTGCTCTTCTGGGTCTTATAAGGGAAGTGCTACGGTTTAGGAGCCTCTACATTCAGCTCTGTTGCTGCATATTTTCCATTCATTTCTTGTATTGTGAAGCAATGTTGCATGATTGCATCTGACAGTAAGTAAAAATGCTGCTCGTGTCCCTACTGAGTCTGTATCTACAGGAGATGTGCTATGGACACTGAGCACTTTGTTATGAACTTCTGGAAAGCAAACACCACCCATCCTGCATAGTTTCTGCATTAGTCTGCAGCAAGCAAGCCTCGGCCGAACGTTCCCAGCTAAAGCAACCTTTAGGATAGAGCAGCAAGGAGCAAAGTACTCGGGGGAATAAGTGCTGAGTAGTAGAACTGCAGAATGTTGCAACGCAACTGCCTGATGCTTGTTGGCTATTTGCATTGAAATGTACAGTATATCCTTTAGAAGCTGCCCTTGGCTGTGTATGAATGCTGGAGCTGGAGATTACTAACAGGAGCTGGTTGTATCTACAGCACTTCTATACCACCTCATTTTCCTCTTTACTTGCCACCCTTTTGTTTTCCCTGCCTCTGTTCTCTCTCGCAGCTGTTCTCCCAGTCCTTCTCAAAGCCCAACATTCCCATCTGCCTTGCGGCTGCTCATTGTTTATTTTACTTTCCTGGTCCCAAAACTGAAGGGTTTAAAGACAGTTCTCCAAGTGGTTTTGGAAACAATCGGCTAAACAGAAATTTTGTTTAGAACATTTTCTGCTGAAAAGACCTCTAACATTGTTTCCCAGCACTGTGGTGTAAAGTATTCTTTCAGTAATGAAGCAGCGCAGGTAAACGTGGCCATAGACGCACAGATAATATCGTATGAAACAAATTTTCGTACAATATTCGATGTGTGTATGGTGGGAAAAGAGCCGACCGATATCGGATGAAGACTTGGATATCAGTCGGCTTGTTGATCGGACGGAAAAATTTGATCTGGCTCCTTTGAAGGAACCCAAATATGAGCCATTGTTAGTGCTGAATGGTCAGATACAGGTAGAATTGTATTGTTTCTATATGTATATCTGACCATTCAGCTCTACACGTGTGTATTGAAACCAACCATCTTTCTTGGAAACATCTTTTCCAAGAAAGATCCTAATTGTTACGTCTATGGCCACCTTTATTCAATTGCCATAGAATATTGGCTTACTATTGGGTTTAATTCATGTCTAAGTTACTTTTTAGTAGACTTAGGAGGTAATTTACAGGTAGATACAGGTAGAATTGTATTGTCTCTATATATATATCTGACCATTCAGCTCTACACGTGTGGATTGAAACCAACCTTCTTTCTTGGAAACATCTTTTCCAAGAAAAATCCTAATTGTTACATCTATGGCCTCCTTTAGTCTGACACCTAACAATCCACAAAGGGGATGTTCAGCTTTTTATATAAACTTTTAGTACTCTGTATTGGGGCCTATTAAGCAATTTAAAAATGTTTATGATTTTTGAATTATAGGCTTCTCTGTTTTCAACGTGCAACTGAGAATGTTATCTTGTTGCCAGGGTCATGACTTCAGAAACCAAAACACAAATTGACAGTGAGGGTTCAGTTTAATTTTAATTGCTGGTCTCTCCAACTGCTACCTGTTTGATAAAGTCTAAAAAAAATTAAATTGCCATAGAATATTGGCTTATTATTGGGTTTAATTCATGTCTAAGTTACTTTTTAGTAGACTTAGGAGGTAATTTACTAGAATCTTAAATTTCTCATTTAAACCCCAGTGCACAATTTACTTGAAAAAATCTGAAATGACTCAAATTTGTGAAAAAATCTGATTCCATTTCCAATTCAGATTTGATGGCCAAAAACAAAGATTTTTTTGGATTATCACCTTAAAACCACTAATTATTCAGATTATTGTACAAAACCCAGCACAGATCGTGATATCTTCCAATCTGCCATTGACTTCTACATGATCTCGGCAGGTTTGAGAGGGAGTGCTTTTTTATTTGGACTTGTAACAGCATCGGGGTTTAAACATCACAAAAAATGTAAGGTTTTTTTTCTATGAAAAAATTGTGTTTTTCCCTTTTAAAACTCCGGCCACAAAAAAAATCAGAGTTTAGTTAATAACCCTGTTACTGTATGGAGATCCAGATTACAGAAAGAATGCTTAAAACCATATGTCCCAAACATTTAAAAAGCTTGGGGCCTGGGGTTTTCCAGATATACAGTATATATATCTATATATATATATATAAAGCTGAACATCCCCTTTGTTTTGTGTGTCAGCACAGATACACTGAGGTCATTTGATGGGGTTGAACTTGATATTCTATTGTCTTTATATATTTGTAAGAAAGCTGCACTCCCTTAAAGCTAGGTGCCTAGAACCAAAAGGTATAACACAAATAATAAAGGTGTTTCATATATGGATATGTGTGTATATATATATGACCTTTTAGTTATATCTTCTTTCAATGCAATTTTCTGTATCACAGACTATCAGAAATCTAGCAGCATGTTCTGCATTGTGTTGCCTTTATGAGACGGTCGCGGTTAGATCTGTAATGGAGATTAGTTCTGATTTTGAATTTGATAATCCTGCCCGTACTGTGTCCTACCCTTGATTAATCTCAGCATTATGTGGTCTGGCTCACATTTGGTCTCAGACATGATGCAGAAGCTACTGGAGATTAAATATTCCTTCACTACTGAGCTGACATGAAAAGTCTATTTAACAGCTCCTTGTATAATGCAAGGGAACCAATCATTGCTGTGACATGTTTTAATAGGAGTAACATATTCTCCCAAAGCTTTAATTTGATACCTATAAAATAAGGCACCAGGAGATACACAAGAGGGACAAAACAGAACGACTTTAAAGGGACATAGGGGGGAATTCACAAAAGTGGAGAGAGACCATTTGTGGAGTAAAAGTGATGGTAAACTGGAGTAAAATACTTTCTCCATATTCTCAACAGAAATCCAACTAAATTCCAACTCAACCGCCACTTTTTATATTTAAGTGAAAGAAAGAAAATTTACTGACACTTTTATGAATTTTTCTTTCAAACGACATAAAAATGGCGCAAAAAATACATTTTCTCCCGACACCGGAGTAAAGATCAGTGTAACGCTTCCCCGTGTGTCACATCAATTCTAATATAATCTGCTTTGGTTCAGCCAATCTTCACTTCACCCCTCTTGTAGGTGCCCCATTGGGGAATTATTATCATATTAATAGGGATCAGCATTTTATAGTCAGGGCACAAGATTGTGTCTAACCCTATAGGTGTAAAAGCCTTATTAACAAAAACACTGATAAAACAAAGTTGGGGGCATAATTACATAGGGTCGAATATCGAGGGTTAATTAACCCTCGATATTCGACTGGCGAATGTAAATCCTTTGACTCCGAATGATTTACCACAAATAGTTTGATCGAACGAAAAATCGTTCGATCGAACGATTAAATCCTTCGAATTGTTCGATTCGAAGGATTTTAATCCATCGATCGAACGATTTTTCTTCGACCTAAATATTGCTAGAAAGCCTATGGGGACCTTCCCCATAGGCTAACACGGCACCTCGGTAGGTTTTAGGTGGTGAAGTAGGGGGTCGAAGTTTTTTTTAAAGAGACAGTACTTCGACTATCGAATGGTCGAATAGTCATACGATTTTTAGTTCGAATCGTAGTTGTAGTCATAGTGGAAGGCCGAGGTAGCCAATTCGATGGTCGAAGTTGTCAAAAAATCATTTGAAATTCAAAGTTTTTTTATTCTATTCCTTCACTCGAGCTAAGTAAATGGGCCCCTAAGTGTATTTTATACAATTTGATGTAAACAGTTTTCAACTCACACTTGTGTTATTTTACTAGTTTTTGCTTAATGAATGAGGCAATATTAGCAATTTGAGTGAATATATTATCTAAAGGAAAAGTAAAGCCTCACAGACATTTTTTTAGTTGTAGCAGCATTTAGACACTTGACCTGAGATAATAAAACATATTTCTGATACAAATCCCTATATTATGCAAAATAAAAATCTTTATATTTAGACCCTTATATCTTGTTACAGAAGCGGAATTACACAAACATGTCGGCAGATTTAGAAAGCCCAGGTTATGTCTAATTTTCCTAGGTAACATAAACTCCCTCCCCCGAAAATTCCAATTGATGTCTGACTGACAGGTGTAGTAAGAGCTAAAGACAAATTCAGAAAAAATGTCTATAAAATGTTGTGCAAAAGACAAAATCTGAAAGGGGGGAATTCACAAAAGTGTCGGTAAAAAAAGTAACCCCAGAAGTGGCGGTCGACAAATTTGTAAAATGTCGTACGAACGGCAAATTCACAAAGGCAGATGTTACCATCTCTGAATGTCTCGTAAGTCTGTCAATTTTCTAAAATGTCGTATATCTTTTCATCGTACAAACGACATTTACCAAGACTTTTCAATAGACAATTTGACCGACATTTTTATTTTGGAGAGCCTAAAGTGTCTGAAAAATTGTCAGTAAAAAAAATGAGTTTACGAGTAATTCATAAAAATGTCGGGAAAAGTGTCGCAGAAAAAACCACGCCCACTTTCAACGACACTAATTCAAAAGTGTCGTACATGTTGGAAAATTGGCGGAGAAATGCTCTGTGAATTTGTCGGCTGTTGCTACAACACTTCCTATGACATTTTAAAGCCTTTTTTCGTTCCCGACACTTTTGTGAATTCCCCCCAAAGTGTCTGTTTAAAAGACAAATTCATAAAAGTGGAGATAAAGGTTTGTGAATTTGGTGGCAAATCTGACACTTTTATCTCAATATCAGCACTTTTGTGAATTCCCCCCATAGTGTTGGACTGGGTGAGCCGGGGCCACTTGGGTAAGCAGCAATTTAGGGGCATTTGCCCGGGGGGGAGGTAGGCCAGGGGGAGAGGGGGAAACACAGGGGAGGGGGGAGGGATTTTAGCACCCAAGGGGTTTAGTTCTCCTTTAAGTGCAAACAGCAAAGCTAGATTTCAACTGCCAGCAAAATTCGCTGCTGTTATCCCATCTACTGTCAACCTAGAAAACCCACAATATGAGTGAGTTCCTTATTGGAGATCTCACTAAAGTTACTTCCTCTGCTGTTCAATGGCTGCTAGTGGGATGACATTAGCAATTACTTACTGTAGTCTTATTGTCTGACCCTTAGGGGCCTTTTTATTAAGCCTTGAATTTTTCTGGTTGAGTTTTTAAGGGATAAAACAAATTTTTAGAGGAAAATAAAACTTGAGTTTTTCGAGATTTATTATGCTCCAAAGCTGCTAAAAATCCAAATCTCAAAATACTCCTGTCAAAGTCATGTTAAAGTCAATGCCAGATATACCTTTTACAATTGGAAGATATTTTTTGCCTTCATGATTTTTAAGGGTTTCAGGCTGTTTGACGCTGGTTTTGTTCGAAAACACTTACTCATTTAATAAATACCCCCCTTAATTTTAGGCCAAGAAGATTTAGAGAACGTGGTTGTACATGGATGTGACTTTTCTCAATAAACTCAATTCCCAACTGAAGATTCATGAGATACAAGTCAAGGCAAAAGGAAGAAAAAGCATCACTCACTTGTCAGTGAAGTGTTAATGAGTGTATTAGCCACACTAATAAATAATAAATGTTAATATACAGAGAGCTCTAAAGGTATAAAATGAATGTTCACTACTTTAATGCTGCCCATAACCCTCAAGGCATATTGCATCATTTGGGCTTTAATGATCCATTAAACCATGTATACTTTAGGAGGATAACATTTGAAGACCTAACATAAAGGTGTTCATTTTTTATGATTTTATAGAGCAGCCAGTGAGCATAGAAAAGAATATTACTAATGTACCAGAGTCCAGTCCCCTAAAAGACCTAATACATTTTGTTTTAAAGGATTGTTGCATTGGAAGTCCTGTATTCTCCTCTAATCTATGGAAGTTCAGAATAAATGATACACTAATGTTTTCCTATATCTGTAACCTTGTTATTAACTAAGCAGGGCTCTGACCAAAACTTGGGGTCTTAAAATGAAAAATCCCAACAACGAGTGGCTTAAACCGTGTAGTATAATTACTCATTCTGAATTCCTGACCAATATTAAAATTGCAACTGTCATGGTGCAGGTGTTGAAATTGTAATTGAGTTAGTACAGGTATTGCTCAGTTTCCTACAATTACCTGTTTTCGAAGCCCTATTTGCTAAAAAGTAACAACATAAAGGGATGGCGGTTACTTATATTATGTCACATATGTTCCTAAACATGGCTCATCAATGCTGATGTTCAAGCCCTAAAATAATAAGTAATAATGCATATACTTGTGGGCTGCTTAATATAATAATATAATAATGCATTATGTCTATTTGCTAATGCCTAATATCTTAGTAAGTATTATAACTGCACCAAAGCCACAGTTTTTGGATTTAGCCAGATGCCGCATCCCCAACAAACAATTTGGCCAATTACAGAACTAAATCCAAACCTTAATTTGTATTGTGAACAAAAAAAGTTTTGCAGTGAGTTGAAGTCACAAGAATTTCTATTCTTTTCACAAATCCTACTTTTTCTTTAAAACTTTGTGGGTTTCTTATTTCTCAAAAACTGTAAAAATATGAGATTTGCGAAGTGTAAAAACCAAGCAAAACTCGAATGCAAAACTTTGCCAAGTAAAACCAGTCGAGATCCTAGTGAAGTCAATGGGAGCTACGCTGATCCTATTTTTTTTTAAGTCATTTCGGTTTTTACAGATTTTTGGATTTTTCTCTAGTAATTGTCTGAAACACTCACATTTCTAGAGGTTTCAGGGGTATTCGTATTATTCAGTGCATTTTTTTTTTCTGTTTGCATTTTAAATGTTTGGATCTTTGTTTGGATCTTTAATTGTGGTTTCAAAAAAGTTCTAATACCACTAAAATTCAACTTTCATGGTCCTCTCTTTGAGTTCAGATTGGTTTGGCTGAAATTGATCCCTGCAAAATGTGCTTGGATTTGGCCAACTCAGGAACCAAGTACTGGACTGAATTCAGTGCATCCCTAGAAATAATCGACTTTTTTTTAAATTGGAGCCCAGTTTATTTTTGGTGAGACATCGAATGTACGTCAGTTAGTTTACCCTCTCCTTATATTTGTATTCCACAAAAATAAATGCAGTTTTGGCCTGGGTTGCCATTTTGACCTACAATGCCTACTGTCCTATTACTTACAACTGCGGTCAAGAGCATTCTAGAAAAAATTCTCCAATGAAAAAAAATGCCAGTGCAGCAATTGCAAGAGATGTTGGTAATAAAGAAAAGGAGGAATAAATAAATACAGCTGTAAGGAAATATGGAGAAGCTTTGAAGGAAGAATAACTATGTCAGGTTTTCCAGAAGAAAGTAATGAGTTTTGCACAGGAGTAAACAGAAGAGAAAATAGCCCAGTAAATACAAAGACGGGACAATATCGTTTTCGTTGTCTAGGCAGAATGAGCAATGCAAAAAGATGGATAGTGCAGCTAAACATTGAAAGATAAGAGACATTTAGAGGAAAGAAATATATTATAGATCAACTCACTTTTTTGCTCGTTCTTTAAAGTAAAAGGTGAAATAGAGGTAGTGCGGCAACAAGACTGTAAATAAAAGGAAATGTTATGATGGGAAGGCAAGGTAGAAAGGCAACCAATCAATTAATAGATCTCATGATATTACAGCAATGCAGACAAGCAGATGAGAATGTCACTACTGAATGCAGCCGGGGTTTGGAATTGAAAAACGATATTGTTACATCATAATAGTTTTGACCATGAAGTGTTAGTGAGTGCGCTGGAAAATCAGCAGGGATGTCACAGAGAATTGTCTACAGGTCCTATCCACAATGTAGACTGGACAACCTGATATGGAATATTTACAGACAGGGCTAATATGATATGAGGTGTATTAGTGGAAATCTGTGACAACTTGTGAATTTGGGGTCCTTTTAAGACTAAAGGATTGGCCCCTAAGCCGGTCTTCTTTACCTGGACAACTTTACCAATTTCCTTTTGCAGTCCTAGTCGTTTGCTCAGTCTTAGGCCTGGACTGTACAAGTGGTAGCCCATGACCCCCCTTGTGTGGCCCCCCACATGAAAGTCTACCTGCTGTTAATCCTTACCTTGTGTAAACTTTAAAAGGTATCAGTACTAAGATTAACTGGCCTCTGCAGTGTTAAGATCCTGTATTGTTCACACCTGTAACACCCTATAGGCCTGTACTGTTCACACCTCAGACCCAGACTGAAACTGCCCACATTGTTCACCTGTTCACTCCTCATACAAACTGCTGGAGGGGCACCAGCCCTGTGTCATTGCATGTAGCACAGTATGTCCATCTTGCGTGATAGGGAAGGTAGATAGAGCAGGAGAAAAGAGCAGGAGTATGTGCCATACTCTGCCTTCCCTATGCTCCCTGTGTGTGTCATACTCTGCCTGCCCTATGCTCCCTGTGTGTGTCATACTCTGTCTGCCCTATGCTCCCTGTGTGTGACATACTCTGCCTGCCCTATGCTCCCTGTGTGTGACATACTCTGCCTTCCCTATGCTCCCTGTATGTGTCATACTCTGCCTGCCCTATGCTCCCTGTGTGTGACATACTCTGCCTTCCCTATGCTCCCTGTGTGTGTCATACTCTGTCTTCCCTATGTTACCTGTGTGTGCCATACTCCACTTGCCCTATGCTCCCTGTGTGTGTCATACTCTGTCTGCCTTATGCTCCCTGATACTCTGCCTGCAATATGCTCCCAGTGTGTGCCATACTCTGCCTGCCCTACTCTGTAACCTGTGGGATGTGAGACTGATAGGGTTTGTTCTGATGGTTTATTAGCATTTGGAAATTGTTGTTAGTGGCCCCTAAGGTGTTTCATCATTTGCCTGGGGGTGTGCTGTGTTATCCACAGGTTAGGAGGTGGCATATGAATTTAAGGGTTTCAGGCACCTAAGAAATAACAAATGGAGGGGTATAACATTTGTACACTAAGGGGCAGATTTACTAAGGGTCGAATATCGAGGGTTAATTAACCCTCGATATTTGACTAGGAACTAAAATCGTTCGACTTCGAATATCGAAGTCGAACGATTTAGCGCTAATCCTACGATCGAACGATTCGAAGGATTTTAATCCAACGATCGAAGGAATATCCTTCGATCAAAAAAACGCTGGCAAGCCTATGGGGACCTTCCCCATAGGCTAACATTGACTTCGGTAGCTTTTAGCTGCCGAAGTAGGGGGTCGAAGTTTTTCTTTAAGAGACAGTACTTCGATTATCGAATGGTCGAATAGTCGAACGATTTTTAGTTCGAATCGTTCGATTCGAAGTCGAAGTCGTAGTCGAAGGTCGAAGTAGCCCATTCGATGGTCGAAGTAGCCAAAAAAACACTTCGAAATTCGAAGTTTTTTTAATTCGAATCCTTCACTCGAGCTTTGTAAATGTGCCCCTATATGTTCATGGCAGAACAATCACATCAAATCACAACAACTAGTCCACAAGGGTAAATATCACACCACAGCATATCAGAATTCTGAACGTATGATCCAAGGAATTTCACTCTCAATATCTGAGTCCTACCCACTCAAACCCTTACTGCCTGGCAGGTGTTGCCTGAGGAACTACCCTGCATTACAATATCCTGGGTGGAGCACAAAGCTGCTTTTTACAAGCTCTCTTCATTTACAAGTCCCTTTGTCCCACTTACTTTAAGGTATAAGACCTGTATCTGGGTCGTGTTTTCACATTACTGAGGCTGCCTCAAGCCTTCTTAAACATCCACCCCCAGAAGCAGGTGGAGAATCTTTTCTAGACTGGGGAACAGAGAACTCCCATGCTACCCCTTGGCCAAATAGGAATACCCACAGGTCACAGGTTACTTTAACTCACAGTAGGAATGGTTCACTCCTTCACATCCGTGTTGGACTTCTTCTCCCTGTTGGCGTTTGAACACTAAGCTAATAAAGTGCTGCAAAATTTCATCTTGAACACACAGTTATATCTGCAAATCGACGTAACTTTTCAAAACAATAAAAATCTTGTAAATTAAATCATTCCATATGGCTTTACTATAACTCCCACCTGACACTGCTTTCACATTACACCCTTGTTGTTACCTAAAATTTTTTTCCAACAATACTACCACATAAGCCATTACAATCTGAAATGACATAAGACACCGTTTGTCCTTCAACTGCAAGAAAGTATTTTAGTTCCACTTTAAGGTTTCCATTTATTAGATAGTTGTAGCCAATCATTTATTCTTTACAAAACCACAAACAGTTTTGCTGTTTATGTTCGACCTTTGCAAATTCCAGCTCCAAGTTCATTAGAGAGTGAAGCACAATTTCCAAAGTGAACAGTTTAAACTACAACATTCTGCACCCGATAACAGAGACAGAAAAATCCGAGCATGTTAATCAATTTTCCCATCTTAGGGGCAACTTGTGTCTGTAGCGAATTTGGTTCTATACAGGTGGGACATTCAGTTATGTTATTGTAATGGTGCAAAATTGAGCACAAATAGTCAAGGACTTACTGTTGCACCGTCAAGTGCTGTGCAGTCTCCTCATAACTAATACAGGGAGCAACAAACAAGTGCAGTGCAAGTGCTTTATGTATTGAATTTTAACTGTGCAATTCTCTCCCTCTTTAAACACTAGAAAGTAAACAACCCCTACTATGTGAACAGCCCCAAAAAATGTATAAAAAATAACATTGTTCTAAAGTGGAAAGCAAAATGCAATTCTTTATGACCAAAAGTTTCAGTGATCTGAAGCCATTTAAGGACTTTGGCCATATTATCTTAGAATATTAAACTGCTTATGACTTTTTTTACATTAGCCAAAGGGACGTCCCACATCCTGATACAGGAAATAATGGGATTCTGCCAGGTTTTAGCTGCTGAACTCATTTCTGAGATAATTGGAATGGGAGGTTCTTCATAGATAGGACAAAGTGAGAGAAAATGGTTAAAATAGCTGCAGTTACAAAGTCATAACCCATAACCTTGAGGGAAGTGGCACACAGGGTGAATCTTGGTGAGTGGGCCCCAAATAGAGTATTAACCTGTTCTAGAAAAAAATACCAGACTTCCTATATTTTTGTGCATGTGCTTTATTAATAACTTTTGGATCAAGTTTAATTTTTACTGACCAGGCCGGTAAAATGCCAGCCAGGTGGCAATCCTTGCGCCAAAATCTTTGAATCTTATAGATACTGTCATGGGAAAACATGTTTTTTTCAAAATGCATTCGTTAATAGTGCTGCTCCAGCAGAATTCTGCACTGAAATCCATTTTTCAAAAGAGCAAACTGATTTTTTTATATTTGATTTTGAAATCTGACATGGGGCTAGACATATTGTCAGTTTCCCAGCTGCCCCCAGTCATGTGACTTGTGCTCTGATAAACTTCAGTCACTCTTTACTGCTGCACTGCAAGTTGGAGGGATATCACCCCCTCCCTTTCCCCCCCCCAGCAGCGAAACAAAAGAACAATGGGAAGGTAACCAGACAGCAGTTCCCTGGTGGATCTAAGAACAGCACTCAATAGTAAAAGCCAAGTCCCACTGAGACTGATTCAGTTACATTAAGTAGGAGAAATAACAGTCTGCCAGAAAGTAGTTCCATCCTAAAGTGCAGGCACAAGTCACATGACTGGGGGCAGCTGGGAAACTGACAATATGTCTAGCCCCATTTCAAGATAAAATATAAAAAAATCTGTTTGCTCTTTTGAGAAACGGATTTCAGTGCAGAATTCTGCTGGAGCAGCACTATTAACTGATGTTTTTTGAGAAAAACATGTTTTCCCATGACAGTATCCCTTTAAATACAATTACAGTTCTTGTTAGTTACAGTCTAGTACAGGTATGGGACCTGTTATCCAGAATGCTCTGGACCTGGGGTTTTCAGGATCTTTACATAATTTGGATCTTCATATCTTAAAGGGCACCTGTTGACTAAATATATTATCCCCAACCATAGATGAGCGGCCATGTCAGCATGGGTGGATTTTCTCTAAGGCTAGGGAAGGCTAATGGATTTTAACGCCAAGCGCATGTGCATAATACGAAAGTTATGTAATTTGCTCATTGCCCCAACAAGTTCCCTGTAACTCTCTCTATCAAATGTGCAGCCTTGTTGAAGACTGCAATGTCCAGTGTATGATGAGATCATAGCTCTTAAATAAATATGGCAGCAAGGAAAAATCTGGAATTTGTAATCTGATAATCTAGGACTATGCCATGTAAAGTTTACATTTTTCTGCAGACAAATAGGAAATTATAGTGCCTAAAAAGTAAAGTTTCCAAAGGTCAGACTATCTAAAAGCTGAGCAGTGCTTGTGTGGATATTTGCATAGGGTATGTAACCCTACAAATATCTCCGAGGCTATGCCAAAATGCACTTGTTTGTATCAGATTATACTGGTCTTTTGAATAATAAATAGGAACATCGGGTAAGCGTTACTCATTTTGCATTTTACAATCAATCTGAAAAACCCACAATACATTTTAGACATCATTTTTCCTGTATAAAAAATACTTTCTGCATGTGTAGCATTAGCTATAGATCAGAATTGCACTTACTAGGATTTGTTAATATCCCATTAAAATGGATTCATCTCCCAGACTCATCTGCACTACGGTTATTTGTTGCCTAAATCAATTCATGGACAATCTGGGAATGATACTGCAGTTCTGTGCTGCCTTTGGATTGTGGAATAGTTTGGGGTTTGTTACACTTGTACATGTTCTCCAACAAGCATTTAATCCTAGTATAGGGCTGGTCTCACGATTGATCAAAGAGCGTCTTTCCTTGTCCGACAGCATCACAAGTGTAACCTAAGAAGTACTTGTAAAGGAACATATGGATTCTAACCATTATTTTCTCTATACACAATATACTATAGGTGTTTAGATGACAGCCCCACAACTGTATTTAGGCACTGGGCCTGTTATTATGTCAAACATGATGCATTGAATATATTTTGGGGAGCACTACCTCTTATAGTTCTTGGCAAAACTTTCAGGTGGTTCTGTTCTGTGTTGAAAAACCGGCCAAATAAACAAGGGATTGCACGAGCAAATAAGTGCTGTGACTTCTTACTTTATCCAAATGCATTGAAAATATGCCCAAAATCTGAGCTCAAGTTACCTGTATCTTCATAGGTAAAACATATGCAAGTTGCAGCACATGCTGCAGGGTGCTTTGCTGGCAACCACAATAACACTGGAATTCGGGGAAATGATGCATTGTGGGAAGCATCTCTATTTTTCACACATGTAAAGTCTAAAATAGAATAAGGCTAGAAATGCTGTATTTTGTATACTAAACATAAACATGAACTTACTGCACCACAAGCCTAATCAAACAAATGATTTATGCTTTCAAAGTTGGCCACAGGGGGTCCCCATCTTGTAACTTTGTTATACATCTTTGCAAGACCAAGACTGTGCACATGCTCAGTGTGATCTGGGCTGCTTAGGGGTCGTCATAAACAAAGCTGCTTGAGTTCTGCATGGCTGGCAAGTAAGGCGGGGGCTCCCCCTGCTGTTCATAAGTATGATTGTTTCCCTACAGAGCAGTTAGGGACTGTCTGACAATTCCTATGAAGGGAGAATTTCACTGCATACAGTCAGGTTTCTTATAAAAACGGTAGACATTTTTTAATTAAAGTATATTGTAGATAGGTTTCTTTTTCATTAAAGAAAGTAAAAATGGGATTTTATTTTTTTGCCTTGACGTGTCCTTTAAGACCAGAAAAGTAACTGAGCCACTCATTTCTAAGCAAAGCAATAAGGGTGGTTTAGTGAGTTTACTGAACTGATGTGGCCAAGCCAAGCACTTTAGCGTCTGCTACATAACTTACCTTATAGAACCTACCCGCTTACAACTATAAAATAAACTAAACCCCCACCGTCCTACTTATGGTCTGTTTGACTGAATGTCTCAAATCAATTCCTGTTCTCATTTTTGCTGTTCTTTGTGTAACATAGTAGATAAGGTGGAAAAAAGACACGCGTCCATCAAGTTTATGTTTTTAAACTTGTCTGTATGTATTTATCTATGTGCGGCAAGCCTTACTTGTATACTCAGCACTGTACATTTCAATCAATGCATTAATAGAGTAGACAGGTGGAGCAATAAATATAAACAACATAGAAAACATATAATACAATAATGTTAAAGATGAACTGGGAGAGTAATACAGAGACACCTATAAGAGGGCCGTGGTTGAGGCATTGAGGGTCGTGCTAGTGCTCCGAGATGTAGGCTTTTGATTTTGAAGAGCTTGACTTGGAGCTCCTAATGGAGTCATTTATGGATAAAATTCAGGGGCCACAAAAGAGCAATGTTTAAGGTGGGAGAGACAGGAGTGGATGTGGGTGGTGTGAAAAGACAGCGGCTCTGAGAGGAACGAAGGAATATCCAGAAATCATGAGATAAAGTGAGGAGGGGGAGTGAAGGGCTTTCGAGGTTAAGAGAAGAATAATGTAATTTATCCTTTGCTTTATAATCAGAAAGGATAACGATTTGAAAAGCAGAAAAGTAGCTCCTCCGCCTTAAAATGAGGAGGATTCAAGCAGTGAAATTTAAGGAGAGGTGGGTGTCAGGGTAGCCAATTAGAATGCAGTAGCAGCATTAGCTGTATAGGATAAAAGCATTTGCTTCAGAGAAAAGCCCATTTGTGGAGTAAAAGTGGAGGTAAACTGGTGTAAAATACTTTCTCCATATTCACAAACAGAAATCTGCCTAAATTCCGACTCAACCGACACTTTTCATATTTTAGTGAAAGAAAGAAAGTTTACTGACACTTTCATGAATTTGTCTTTCAAACGACATAAAAATGGTGCAAAAACGACATTTTAAATTATATTTTCTCCCGACATTTTCAAAATGGAGTAAACTCAGTATAACTCTTCCCTGTGTGTCAGATCAATTCTAATATAATTTGCTCTGATTTGGTTCAGCCAATCTTCATTTCACTCCTCTTTTAGGTGCCCCATTGGGGAATTATTATCATATTAATAGGGATCAGCATTTTATAGTCAAATTTGTGTCTAACCCTATAGGTGTAAAAGCCTCATTAACTAAACAAGTAAAACACTCATTAAACAAAATAAGTGTATTTTATACAATTTGATATGTAAAAGTTTATAACTTGTGTTATTTTACTAGTTTTTGCTTAATGAATGAGGCAATATTAGCAATTTGAGTGAATATATTATCTAAAGGATAAGTAAAGCCTCTCAGGCATTTTTTTAGTTTTAGCAGCAATTAGACACTTGACCTGAGATAATAAAACATATTTCTGAGAGAAATCCCTATATTATGCAAAATAGCATTTCTTGTATTTAGACCCTTATATCTTGTTACAGAAGTGGAATTACACAAACATGTCGGCAGATTTAGAAAGCCCAGGTTATCCTTAAAAAAATGATGTCTAATTTTTGTAGTTAAATTAACCCCCTCACCAGCAAAAGACAAATTAAAAAAAAATGTTTAAAATCTGTTTAAAAGACAAATTCACAAAAGTGGAGATAGAGGTTTGTGAATTTGGTGGGAAATCCAACATTTTTATCTCCACTTTTATTTTGTCTCAATATCAGCACTTTTGTGAATTCCCCCCATAGAGAACTCTAATAATGCCATTGCAGGTTTTTTCAAAATTCTGGTGTGTATTCACAAAAATATTTTCGCTGACAAAACTGAAGATTGCTCAGTGTATCAGTAGTAGGTTTTGTTTATTTTATGCACACGGGCGGATTTAAAAATATCATTTCCCCAGACCACGGACGTGCCTATTGAAGCAGGGGGACCCCGTACCTCCCAATATTTTGGAAATAGAAAGAGGGACAAAAAGATTTGAAATTTTGTAGCCACACCCCTTAATGACCATTTTCATTTTACAAAATTTGTCAGGTTTTGAAAGTTTCAACACATTTCTGTGGTTTTTATGTGTTTTTATTAGTTTTGCTAATAAAGATGAATTGCCCTTTAAGCTGCAAGTCGCTGTTTCCCCAAGAGACCGGCTTCTCTTAAATAGTTACAATTGTTTCTTTGCTTATCTTAAATTGTTACAAATGTATCTAAGTGCAGCTGCCACATATTCCAGGCTCTCTGCCAAAAGCCAATTAAGTTTGTATCTTTTTTCTGGCTGTTCAGTGCAGGAAAGTTGGGACTTATCACTGAATTTCAACTGAATAACAATTTTAAGTACATTTGTGTTTTATTTGCAATTGCATCAATTTTTACATATAAGACGTTTTTGCATCAGGGACGACTCCCACTGGAAACTACAACAAAAACAATATCACTTATATATCATGTATGATTTTTTTTTATTGTTCCCAAATACAAATGATTTCCAGTGTTGAACATGGGCCTTACTATAAAGGTAGTGGGCTGTAAAGCTAAATAACAATTGAACCATGATAACAACGTGCTTGCTGGGGGGATTGTCTCCTTGCTGTATACAGATCATTTATTTTTTGCATATTAGTAAATAACAATTAGCCGTAAGGAATGAGGTTGTCCAGGCAAGACAAATACCTATAAGCTTTCCGATGAACGTTTAAAGAGACCAAACAGAAAAGGAAACCCAATTGATAAACAGACTGAACTTTAGAACGTTTAGAACAAAACCATGGAAAGTACCTGACTTATTACACTTGTCTGAAATGGCCAAATGACACATAAAACTACTCAGCACAATGGTATCACCCGATTTACAGACCAAATCAACACTAAAATGCAAATAAATCTTTTTCCAAGCGGCTCTCGGGTTGTCATGGTAACCTGCGACTGCAGCGTGCCTGCTCATTACCTGACAGTTGCAATTTGGCTCTTGGAGTTTGCTCTTGCAATATTCATAATGGTAACAACAAAGGGCTCACGGAATGCATTGGTGATGCCTTGTGGAAGAGCTGGTGCTTTAGCAGAATTCATCTCTTAGGCTTCATTTATCAATTATTAAGAAAGAACCAGTTTTAGCATATTGCTATAGTCTCATCCCTTAAATATTAAAAATGTGAGTGTTTTTTTCTTTTTTTTAACTTCACTCTATTTATAACATTATAGTGATGAAACACGCAGCAATTCAAAGGAGCATGCTACTACTACTACTGTAACATTTCAATGGAGGTTTAGGTGTGACCATAACCAACTCTAGGCGGCAGTTTATTTCTGGGCTTTACAGTAATAATACCTCCCATGTTACCTATATTTGTGTTGCCGTCCTGAAATAGCGATCTGAAAAGGGTTAGGCAATACTAGAATGTAGGTAGATTGACGGTGCTGCCTAAATTGACAGATTTTTGAATTTGGAGTTTTGGGAGCTATGAAATGTTGGACAGTAATGGATAATAGGGGTGCTAAGCTGTCCCCGTACAGATACCTATAGCAACCATTAAAGATCAGATTATTGTCCTTTGTGTAATCTTTTACGGAGCAAGGAATTTATTTCTTATTTTTCTTCCTTTGCTGTTAACACACAGTTTAGTAAACCACGGATCCTTCATAAATATGTTATTTAGGAATTATTTCTATGCACAGAGAAGGATTAAAAATGATAAACACGTCACCCATTTCTTTGTTCTTTCTTACATGTTTGTCTGGAACATTTACAAAAATTAACAAAGACATTTTCTATAAAACTAGAGAAAGCTCAAATTTAACAATAGAATTGAGTGCTGTGTGAATCTCTCTAGAGAATATCTTAGTTAGGGTAAGTAGTATAGCAACTCCGATTACTATCTACAGATGCAAATATGCAGGAGAAGGATGTGCCCCAGCAATATAGAAAGCATGTTAATCCCATGGCTAGATTTGTAATGGTGTTATTAACTCTAGAGTTAAGTGTGGAAGGAGGGGTTCTCCATACATGTTAGACATGGAAAATGGCAATTCTGTATTGACCCATAGGTGGTAGGTGACTGTTATAGACTGACTTGCACTTATAAGAGTTTAAAGGATACCTGGACTGGTCCTCTTTGGAGGAGGGTGGATGGTGCAGGATCTTGAGGCATTGGAGGTATTAGGAATGATTTAGAACTTGAAGGTAGTACTACCAATTCTGAAGGCTAGTGCTGAATCTTTAGACAATGGAGACCTTTTGAATGATAACGTAGACATTAGAGCTATTACTATCAATTCTGAAGGCTAGTGCTGGATCTTGAGGCAATGGAGGCCTTAGGAATGGTGAAGAAGAACTTGAAGGGATACCAATTCTGAGGGCTAGTGCTGGATCTTGAGGCAATGCAGGCCTTAGGAATGGTGAAGAAGAACTTGAAGGTAATAATACTAGTTCTGAGGGCTAGTGCTGGACCTTGACACAATGGAGACCTCAGGAATGATAACGTAGACGTTAGAGATATTACTATCAATTCTGAAGGCTAGTGTTGTATCTGTAGTTAAATGAGGCCTTAGGAATGGTAAAGAAGAACTTGAAGGTAGTACTACCAATTCTGAGGGCTAGTGCTGGATCTTGAGGCAATGCAGGCCTTAGGAATGGTGAAGAAGAACTTGAAGGTAATAATACTAGTTCTGAGGGCTAGTGCTGGACCTTGACACAATGGAGACCTCAGGAATGATAACATAGATGTTAGAGATATTAATATCAATTCTGAAGGCTAGTGCTGTATCTTTAGTCAATAGAGGCCTTAGGAATGTTAAAGAAGAACTTGAAGGTAGTACTACGAATTCTGAGGGCTAGTGCTGGATCTTTAGGCAATGCAGGCCTTAGGAATGGTGAAGAAGAACTTGAAGGTAATAATACTAGTTCTGAGGGCTAGTGCTGGATCTTGACACAATGGAGACCTTAGGAATGATAATGTAGACGTTAGAGATATTACGATCAATTTTGAAGGCTAGTGCTGGATTCCTAATGGAGGCCTTAGGAATGGTGAAGAAGAACTTGGAGGTAGTACTTCCAATTCTGAGGGCTAGTGCTGGATCGTGAGGCAATGGAAGTCTGAGGAATGATGACAGAGAAATTGGAGGTCATACTATCAATTGTGTGGTTTAGTTCCTTTTATAGCACACTCTAGGAATGAGAGTATGGCTCAAGGGAATAAGAGCTGCTATAGGTCAGAATGTTTAGTACCCTTTGGGTTTATGTAATAAAAGACACTAAATATGGCACAGGCTCTGTCACCTAGCTCAACCAATTAGCATGTAGAATGTACTTGTCACCTATTTAAATGCAAACATTTCATAAGCTCAGGGAAAAACTTTCCTTGGAGCACCAGTGAGCACCAGCCTTTGTTTGAGTACTACAGCTACAGGTTGTTCAATTTCAATAAATAAAGGCGTTAACAGTTGTTTTTACGAACCAGTGGCGCCCATACTATTGAGAGAAGATACAATGCGTGTGAGAATCATCATGGAAACCCTTTCCCTACATATTTATTAATGCATGGTAAATCAGCATCATTACTTCTAAATGAGTGCTCTAAAAGGTTTGCTCTGGTATAAAAACAAATTCTCCCCTTTTTATGAATGCTGGGAACACTTCTACAGACATGATTTAATGAACGTTAAAAGAATATATCATTTGAATAACAATCAGAAGCATTCTGCTCAAATCCCTCCCTGGCGGAAACTGCCTTGAAATATATCCCATGATCCTTTGGCAATATAAGCGTTTTGAATCCCGACACAATTGCTTGAAATTTTGAATAGAAGCGACACATATTGTTGTGCCCTTTTTTTTTCTCTTCTTCTTCATCATAGTAAAGAGCTGCTAATACAGGACACTGGAAGGAGGCCGAACGTAATAAAATTCTGAAAAGCTCTGAAGCATTCTTCACATTGGCCTTTAAAAGTTCCAATGACTGGCATTCGGCAAGTAAACTGTCGCTCTGCAGTTAGGAGCTTCTAAATAAAGAACTCAAGTCAACAACAGGAAACAACTCCCACAGAAATAAAGGCACAATACAAACCCTTAGTAAATCTTGTACGTGGCTCAACACAACAGCCTTTTGTTCTGCACCGTGTCATATCTTTTCCCTGGTCACACTTGCAACATGTACCTACTTCTGTATAGTTATAGGTGCTTCACACAGTTCAACCGACACTAACCAGCACATTGATTTTCTTGCAGGGAACGAGGACACAATTATATTTTGCACTGATTAAATAATAACAATAATAAAAGGGAAGCTGAGAATCACCCAGTAAAGGCAATACATTCTCTTTGGCTGGGGCAGGTTTGCAAAGTTTTCCTATTTTCTAAAGAACCCTTAATATACAGTGTGTGACGGTACAAATTGCATACAAATGGGCAGTTGTACTCAGATTAAAGGAGAAGGAAAGGCTAAAATTAAGTAAACTTTATCAGAAAGGTCTATATAAATACACCAGTAAATGCTGCTCTGAGTCCTCTGTGAAAAGAAACACAGCATTTCTTTCCTTCTATTGTGTACTCATGGGCTTCTGTATCAGACTTCCTGTTTTCAGCTTAAACCTCCAGGGCTAGGGCTTGAGCATGCTCAGTTTGCTCCTCTCTCCCTCCTCCCTGCTGTAATCTGAGCCCAGGGCTATGAGTGAGCAGGGAGAGACTCAGGCAGGAAGTGATGTCACACCAAGCTAATATGGCAGCTTCTATCCTAAACAAACAGAGACAGTGTCTACAGATGTTTACCCAGGTATGGTAAAGCATTCTGCAGATAAATATAGCATTCTAGCTTGCACTATTATGGCTAATATGTTGCCAATAAACTGTCTTGGAGCTTTCCTTCTCCTTTAAAACCTACTGGCAGCCTGTGGATCAGTCTTTGGAATTATGAAATTGACGAGAAGGTTCAAGTTGTGATACTCTTTTATTGTTTGTATTTAGGGAAAGCAGCTCTATGGAATATTATATAGGCTACGGGTTACTCGCAGGGGATTTAAAGCACAGCTAGGGTGGTTTTTAATCAGATTCCAACTATAGACTGTTTCCTCTTTGAAAGCCAGAGTTGTGTGCTTTCTATCAACCATGTGCCAAAACACAAAAAGCGCAAAGTGTTCCACCTATGTCCCTGAACTCCAACTAAAGGCTCCACAAGTGTAATGATTTTTAGACCTTCTGTTGACTATGGACAGTCCCTTTCCCCTGGTATCCAGCAATAAAGAGGGACTTACTTGGTAAGGCTTGAACCAGGTCTCAGAACTTTCATTCTTATTAAGATAAGGAATTCATGGATTTAAACATCTTTCATCATTGGGTCCAAAGCACTGGGGATTGTCCCCCAGGAAATTTTTTAAAAAGACTATCACATCTCTTGTGCATCCCCAGTGCCCCTGAATTAGTGTGGATGTGGTTGGGCAACATGCCAACCCCTAAACTTCTGCTGCTCTAGACCTGGGCCTTTGTGGCCTTTCCACAAATTCAAGCCTAAATTTAAACATTGCTCAGTAGTCAGTACCATCTTCTGACTTGTTCGGAATGGAGGCATATTTTGTAAGCAAAAATCAAATACTGATGACATCCCTGTATTAGGAAATATATCCCAAGGCCTTTTAGAGTAAGAATACTTTATTGAATTTCACATTTAAAAAGTATTCAGTACATACCACCCCACATATCCCACCTTACGCGTTTCGCACCTTCCGGCGCTTAGTCATAGGTGTGTCAGACACACCTATGACTAAGCGCCGGAAGGTGTGAAACGCGTAAGGTGGGATATGTGGGGTGGTATGTACTGAATACTTTTTAAATGTGAAATTCAATAAAGTATTCTTATTTTTACTCTAAAAGGCCTTGGGATATATATCTTTTTGATATAAACTTATTTGGATTTGACTGCCTTGGAACTGGGGCTGGTCCCTTTGGCCATGCTGAATAGCTGAATGGACTCCCGATTTTTCAATAGATACCTGTATTAGGAAAGTCTAGTTCATTTCTCAAGATTATAATTAGGTATTTCAGGTCCTGTAGTCGGGAGGTGCAATGATGGCTGCTATTACAGGTGAAACAGGTGTGCTGGAGACAGGTGCAGGTATACACTGGCATAAGAATGCTATATAGTATGTATATATACTGTATATGTATTTCAGTTGTTACAGCCCCAGGGCTGTTTGTCATAGAATTCCCCAAAAATCTGGTGCTATAACCGTGTTTGTATTTCTTATCTGCAGAACAACCTGTGTCGGGCATTAGCTTTTATTTTAACGGCAAAATGTGTACATTATAACTCAAACTGGATTTACAACTACACTGAGAATCATTATCTCCATTGTACCATGAGGTCCATTGGGGGAAATCAGAGCACAATAAAATCCACATGCGTTCCAATTGAGGACCCAGCCAAAGGTTCTGTTGGGAGAACTTGATAATCAGTGGTGCAGTGCATTAAATTAATGCTCATTTAACCTCATATTGCTTGGTATTAAGGAAATGAAATAGCAGTTATATCAAGTGAATAGAACAATTCTGTGCCTGTATGTACCAACAAGGATCATATTGATTTCTCTGAAGTTACTTCAAAGCTGAAGATGGCGGTAAGTCCAGGGTGGGTTGCATCAATACATGCAGCAGAGTGGTGCCTAAAGAATCACATGCAGATTTCATTATACTGTGACTAAGAATTCCAATTTTTAGTGGAAACGTCTTTAAGTCACTTGTCTTTGCCGCATCTTTTGCCGCACAATTCTGTCAGACACAACTGTTTCTCAGCAGGGCTGGGCCAAGGTATTTTGGTACCCTAGGCAAGGGCTTCAATCAGTGCCCTCCACCCGCATTACCATTTCCCACCTTAACATTCATATTTCCCCCTGTACCTGTGCCAGCAGCCATTATGTTGTCCCATGTACCTGTGCCAGTACCTATCATATTACCCCCATTTGTACCTGTGCCAACGGCAGTCAATTCCTCAGATTTCCCCAATCTGTACCTGTGCCAGCAGGAGCCAAAAATCCATCATATTGTTACCCCCAATCTGCACCTATGCCAGCGGCAGCCAAAAAAATCCATCACATTGCCTCTAATTTGTACCTGTGCCAGCAGGAACCAAAAATCCATCATATTGCCCCATTATAATATGTGCCAGCAGCCACCATATTGCCCCATATACTGTACCTGAGCCAGCAGCAGCCAAAAATCCACCATATTTCCCACAAATATGTACCTGTGCCAGCAGCAGCCAACTGGGAGGTGGGGAGTGCCCGCAGTACAAATCATGGGCAAGAGGGGGTTAGAAAAGGTAGTTTATAAAATTGAAAAACTATTAAAGGCCAAGCAAACCAGGGTTTAAAAAAAAAGAAAACGAAAAAAAAAACCCTTAAAAGTGCGCCAGCCATCATGATTGCGCCCTAGGCGGGTGCCTACTCTGCCTGACCCTAGTTCTATCTCTGCTCCTCAGGGCCTCAAATGCACCAAAAATATGGGGAAGCAACATGAATGCACCGAGCACAGAGCAGCAGATGCAGAAAAGAAGAATTTGTTTAATAGGTTTAGTAGGGCAACAAGTAGAAGTTATGTTACATTTACAGAATAATCTGTGGCAGTTAGATGTCAGCCGTGTTTTATATAAATAATGAGGCTCACATAGAACATATGACTGGTTTCTATTACAGCTAATGATGGTTGTGCAGTAATGCTATTGACAAATAAGGGCTAGACTGAAAGAGATGGCTTGGAGATATTCACCTATTGTTTTTCCCATACTCACGAGCTACTGGTTGGGGATCACTGGGTTAAGGTATAAGTGAGCTGTAGTTCTGCTGTTCATCCATGCCGTAGGGAGGGGCAGCTGCTATTGAAGCCAATACCAACTAAGCGATCGCTGCATTTGCACATAGCAAAGCTGACCTGCGGAAGGAGGGGCTGAGGGAGCCGACTGTCAGTATTACTATTTGCCAGCTGAAGAGGAAAAGGCGGACATTTCTATCTTGCTTGCCGGGTATCAGAGCCTGGAATAACAGATGGCTTGAGTTCCAGCTGATACTTAAAGGGAAACTATCGTGAAAATGAAAATGTAATATTAGCTTCCTCATACTGAAATAAAAAACTTTCTAAATACAGTCAATTAAATATTCTACACTGTTTCTGAAATAATCAAGTTTATCTTCACTATTCCTCTCTCAGCATCTGTTTCTCTTCATTCTGTCTTCATGCAGCAGTTGGGTGTCAGATAATCACTGACAGTTACATCCAATATATCTTATAGGGGGGCTCCTTTTGCCTAGAAGATGTATTAGAGCTCACTCTATTAAACTCACCAGACATCATGTCTCTCTACATGCAGAATTTGTGCAAAAGGCAGTTATTTTGTTAGATTTTGTGTAGATGTGTCAGATGAATGATCCAATACATCTTATAGGGGGGCTCCTTTTGCCTAGAAGATGTATTAGAGGTCACTCTATTAAACTCACCAGACATCATGTCTCTCTACATGCAGAATTTGTGCAAAAGGCAGTTATTTTGTTAGATTTTGTTTGTACTGGAATCAGTTATTTGAGTGAGCTCTAATTCATCTGCTAGGAGCCCCCTATAAGATATATTGGATCTAATTACCATGTTCATTTTACAAAATTTGGCAGGTTATGAAAGTTTTAACATATTTCTGTGGTTTTTATGTGTTATTACAATTAAATGAAGGTGAATTACTCTTTAAGCTGCAAGTCACAGTTTCCCTAAGAGACCTGCTTATGTTAAATTGTTACAATTGTATCTTTGCTTATCTTAAATTGTTACAAATGTATCTAAATGCATACTGGGCTCTCTGCCAAAAGCCAATTAAGTTGGAAACTTTGTATCGTTTTCTGGCTGTTCAATGCAGGAGATCAAAGAGAAAGTCATGACATTTCAGTAACAATCTGGGACTGCTGGTTGAGCTGTCAAGATCAGGACTGTCCCGTGAAAAACGGGACAGTTGAGATTTCTAGCAGTTAGGAGGAGTGACATAATCAGATTTATCCCTTTAAAAGCAGACAAGGATAATGATTTAAACACATTTAAAACACAACAATCCAACTTGGTGGAAACTCCAAACTGTCCCTTCCTGTTGTGCAGGAAATGCACTGGAGCAGCAGCAGCAGCACACGCATGTGACAAGCTTCATATTTCATTAATATTTCATTCATCCACAATTCCCCTCCTGCTCTCTTCTGAAATTTGATTTTCTAGTAAATTGATTCTGGGGCTTATTCCATTAGTCCCTTGGTATTTTAAAATGAAACTTAAATCCCATTTCCCATGCACGTGGTACATTTTCCAAAAAACGAAATTGTATTTTCATATAGATTACTCATGAATAAGACACAAAACATATTAATCAATTTTAAACTATCATTTGTAATGCAATGTAGTTGGGTTTGTTGAACGAAATTCGCTTGTACTACGCCAGAATTACCGATATATTTAGGGTGGCAGTAATACAAGGGGTCAGTTGTCTGCATGGGAGCTAGACCGGAAAAATGGTTACCTATGAGTACGTGTGGGATCACACGAAACGCGTTAGGAAGATTGTAAATAAAACTGTTTAACTTCACCGCTGTCTACGGATCCGTTGAGTGCACGGGTATTGTGAAAGCCTCGGGGCGCTGCACCCGGACCAGAGACTAGGAGCGGTGGGTGACCAGTACACCATTATTGCATATTCAAACATGATGCATTAAGCGACAGGTTCGGGACTTTTGGAAAAATGGTGATACACACATGGAGCTGCAAAAGGAATGTATGGGCTCAAGAATGTGAATGTCATCAATGCACCCTCAATGTTACATCCATATTAGCGCTTATGCACTTGTGCTTGTAATCAAGCCCTATGATCTAAATAGGTATTTATTGACATAGTACAGTCATTGCACCAATGCAGTTAGTAAAACAATCCTTATAAAGGGATTGAATAGCTCGAAAAGCTGCCTTGTTGGTGGCGCAAATAAATACCGTATATACTTGAGTATAAGCCGAGTTTTTCAGCCAAAATGTGCTGAAAAAATTAACCTCGGCTTATACTCGAGTCAATGACGCGAATGGCTGTGCTTCAGCAGAACAAACACTCCTGCGTGCGCACCATTCACTTCCTACCCGGCCCGCATCTCCCCGGCACCTCCCACTCACTCACGCCTTCATCATGTGATGTCATCAGAGGCAGCGGGCAACATGGCGACTGGCATAGTTCCTCCTACTGCAGCCTCCCCACCTCTGCAGTCCTGCGGCGACTCACGGTAGAGGTGAGCTGTGGCCAAGTAAGTGGCTGGTGTTCTGGGCCAGGGATAGGGGCAGACTTCTGGAGATCCAGATGCTCCAACGCAGAGGCAGGTTTATACCTCCGCTCGCGTGTAGAGTGGGCTGAGCCTGTGGGGGAGCGAGCTTTTGAATGTCTCATTGCCTTACCTGGCTGTGTATGGTGCACCACTTGCCCGACCCTTGCTGTATGTTTGTAGGTATGTGTATGTAATGTATGTGTATGTAAATGTAATGTATGTCTGTATGTCTGTATGTAGGCATAGTGTGGGCAGCACAGAGCTGTGACTGCAGCCTCTTCAGATCAGTAAGTAAGAGGCGAGTTCTTCCATAGCAGAGCGGACGCAGGAGCATGTCTTCTGCTGAAGATGTCCTAAAATGCCTTTCTCACCCCTAGGCTTATACACAGGCCAATATGTTTTACACGTTTTTGTAGGTAAAATTAGGTACCTCGGCTTATTCTCGGGTCGGCTTATACTCAAGTATATACGGTACTTGATTTCACCTTTTCGGAGAGCTGCTGGAGTATTCCTTATATATTATGCACCAATGCAGTTACACACACCAGCTCATGGCTCATATTAAGAAGGCCAAGACTCATTAACTAAAATCCAGCCAGCACCTATGCAGTTGGTAGTGTCTGTTGCTCAGCTATTGAAATCAGTGGGGACAGTAGGGTTTCGTTGGTCGCCAATATGCCCCTCTCCTGTGACTACAGTTAGTTATTCTGTTTGATGTCGGAGCATGTAAGGCACAGAACTCACAGCAGGATTAAGCTGCAACAACCATTCACTTTATCACTGTCACATAAATGGATGAAAAGGAACATTAGAGAGGGGATAAAAAAACCTGCACCCCCTGGCTGTTCATCCCCAGCGATTGTCAGCACCACATGTATAGGAGTCTGAATGGAACGTTCCCTGCAATGCAGAGAAATCTGATGTTAAAAGAAATTCCTAAGAACAAGTCTGATGTCGGAAGTACATTGCTCAGCTAAAAACAAGCTCCGTTTTGTGTGACATTTAAGCAGCCCACGTGCTGTGACGATGCAGTGATTGTAATGGCAGTGATTCGGCATGCGTTACAGTCAGGCAAGTGAATCCATCATAGAACTAACTAGGCTGCTTGATACTCCATGATAACTTACAACAGCAGAGTCATCTAAATCCAAATCATCCTCCTACTCTCCTGAGGGTGGAGGCATCTGCTTGTATAGCGTGTGTTTGAAATAAAATCTATTCCGTGGGCAAACATAGCAATGGAACATAGGTTACTCTTATATTCCAGTAACTGTCATTTAAATTATAGTATTTTACATAGACGGAGGGGAGGAACAAATAAACATTTTAGGGTCCAGCTATAGTACCCCCAATACTCACCAATTTTTAGTTGGATGCACATACTGGTACTTGGTATTAATAATTATTGAGAACATTACAGTCCCTATCACATTTCCTAATGGCATTTATATTTTAAATCAGGAGCCAATTAAACTGTATACTTTGGAGGAAACAGGCACAGGAAGAACATACAAATTCCTTAAATATTGCCCAGACCAGATTCAAACTGAGGACCGCAGCACCGCAGGCAGAATAGCTACCACTGAGCTACCATACTGCTCTACTGTGCTAGCCCTCCCTGTGAACTGGGGGTATCAGGCCTGGACTGGCAATCTGTGAGTTCTGGCATATTCCAGAGGGTCTGCTGTAAGGTGCCATAGAAAGTGACTATTAAGTGGGCTGGTGGGAGACTGGTTGGACCTCTGTGTAGTTGAAATGCCAGGGCTTATTTTGAGTCCCAGTCCAGACCTGGCTGGCATACATATATGGTACCAATAAACCAAGTTGTATTTAATACATTACAAATACCCAGATGGTGTGTAGCTCACAAATGAACTCAGGGTTGAGAGTCTTGGGAGTGTTTACATGTAACTCCTAATTTAACTCAAGGGGTCTACTTGATCTATCCAGGGCTCATTTAAGAATACAAGCTTAAGTTCAAAGCTCTAGAATAAAAAACACATTGCAGTGGCGCAGCTTGATGTCATTGGGCCCTGCAAAAAATTCAATTTAGGGCCCTAAACTGACCTATTCTACCTACATATACTGTAATTGCTCATTATATAAGGGCTTACTGGGCCCTCCTGCAAACACAGCCTTCCTCTGTAGTTACAATCTCTTGCACCATTCACAAAGATATTTATGCACTTACAGTACCTGCTTCAAGCAACTTGTGGTGAGTTCCGAAGCTCCTCTGCACCAAGTACAGGTTTGCAATCCCTGAAATACTGCCAGCCTTGACCTTCCAGGGTTCCACTAGCTGGCTGTGTCCATGGACAGAACCGACTTGGACAAAGTGAATCAGACACATGCTGTGGTTGACACAGGGACGATCGTGCCTAAAGGGGGACCCAGCTGTGATGTCCTTCTCGAATTAGCTGGGCCTCTCTTGACAGTGCTGAAGTCCCGAAAAGCCAAAGATCTGATTGCCCGAAGAACCGAAGTCCCGAAGAGCCGAAATGCCAAAGACCTGAAACCACAAAAGGAGCCAAAACTGTGAAAAAACCAGAAGTGCCAAAGATCCGAAGACCCTGGGGGAGGGGGGAATTTAAAGCAGGGGTTAACCGTCCCACATATGGGGGTGGCCTGTGCATGTTGTGGTTAGTGCTACTGATGCTAATTTGCAAGTATCCTCATTTATGATGGATTGTCTTAAAGAAAATTACCATATCAGACGTGTTATCCAGAATGCTCAGGACCTTGGGTTCAATGTCGGACTGGGACACCAGGGGCCCCACCCAAAAACCTTTGATCAGGGGCCCACCAATTAATCTTAGACAAGGGGCCCACTCTCAGTACTATTATTCTTCCTCTCCTCACTCAACCTCTATTCTCCTAGTATCTTTTCTTTACATACTATAATCTGTTATTCCATCTATTTAGTGTCTTTGTTCTCATAGAAATAGGGAATGGCCATGAAATAGGCCAAATGTTTAGCCACACGAGGGGCCACTGACACCTGGGCCCCCCTGGACTTTTCCTGGTATCCCTGTGGGCCAGTTCGATGCTGCTTGGGTTTTCCAGACAATGGCCTTTACGTAATTTGGATCTCCATACCTTAAGACTGCTAAAAAAATAATTTAAAAATGAAACTCAATAGGCTGGTTTTGCCTCCAATAAGGATTAATTATATCTTAGTTGGGATCAAGTACAAGTTACTGTTTTATTATTACACAGAAAAACTGTAAATTATGTGGTTAAAATGGAATTTATGGGAGATGGACTTCCCGTAATTTTGCGCTTTCTGGATATCGAGTTTTCAGATAATGGATCCTATACCTGTATTTGCATCCAAAAATGGTGTGCACATAGAGCGGCATTCTTAAATAAACCCTTTAATCTGAATGTTAACCAGCTGGGTTCCAGTTGGAGCAATGGGTAGCTCATCAATGTGTTCACTCATAGGTCGATAGCTAACGTTCACTAAGCCAGTTATGAATTAAGAAAGAAATCCAGGTTTTACACACTCCCTTCTAGTGAAGCTACTCCATTATTACACTACACTATTACGCTATAATACAATAGATAATAATAATTACAATATAATATAATAATTAAAATATAATAATTACAATATTATAATTATAATGTAATATAATAATTACAATATCATATAATAATTACAATGCAACAAAAAACCCATGGGTCCCCGCATACATTTAATGGCAGTGATCCCTGAGCAAATACATATATATATCTCTTCTCAATTGCTCCATAAATGTTATCTATTGAAATAGCTGAGAGTGAAAGGCCAAACAGATAAGGGCCTGTATCTACATAATCATTTCATTGCAGGAAAGATTGCATCGACAATTACAAATCGTTACCAGGCAACATACATTATGTGTAGATGTAGCTGCAAATAAATGGAGCACAAGGTGTGTCGGGACGTCAAGTTAAAGATATAAGATAACTAGGGCAATATGGATTAGCACGTGCCTAAAAGCAAACAGGTTAAAGGGGAAATACCACATCATAGCGTATTTTAAAAATAAAGTGACTATTAGACAAAGTGGTTTGCTATGAAAGGGGTTTTTCATCATTAAAGTAGTTGTTAGTAAATTCAGTTGGTCTACATTTTTTTAAGTTTTTTAATTTACCTTATTTGTCTACCTCTTTCGAGTTGTCAGATGAGGGTCACTGACCCCAGTAACAACAGCAGCAGCAACTGTTGCTTTGTGAGTCTAGATAAGCAATATTTTTTTTCTTATCTTCTATTCAGACCCTTATTTATATCCCAGTCTCGTATTCAAAGCACTGCATGATTATTGGGGTAGACTGGACCCAAGCAATCAGCTCCAAAAACTGCTGAACAAAATGCAAAATTATTAAAAAAAACACAAAAAATGCAAATAGTTAAAGATGAACTAGGTCTTTAAGGTAATGGGGTGTGTACAGTTTTATTGTTGCACTTGCTAAGGGGTTAACATATAAAAGTTTAGCACCCAGAAAAATAGACCCAGGTTCTCCTCATTGTCACCCCCTAATCCTCACAGTTTTTAATTGCACCCCCTCTATCCAACCACATGTTTCACCATCAATCTGGGATTTTGTGTTGCCCCTAAACACTGCAATTCTTTTCTACTTCTATTGTGAAATGTATTGATTTATGTCCATGGTGCTTTGTGTATTCATGGGCCTCACAATGGGTTAATTTATATCGTTATCACTTATTAGGCAGGTTCAGATGATACCAGTGATTTCCTAATTAACATTTTAAGTATCATTTTACACAAATGAATAATATAAAATCATAATCACCAACTTTCCTGGGACAGCCCTTTCAGTAGTGAAAAGAAGGGAAAAGAGGAACCTAACAACAGGGGGTATAGTTGTGACATATCGGGCATGGTTTGAGCATATTAAAGGGAATCTGTCATGGGAAAAAAAATTTTTTTCAAATAATAGTGCTGCTCCTGCAGAATTCTGCACTGAAATCCATTTCTCAAAAGAGCAAACAGATGTTTTATATTTAATTTTGAAATCTGACATGGGGCTAGACATATTTCCCAGCTGCCCCCAGTCATGTGACTTGTGCTCTGATAAACTTCAGTCTCTCTTTACTGCTTTACTGCAAGTTGGAGTGATATCACCCCCTCCCTCCCCCCCCCAGCAGCCAAACAACAGAACAATGGGAAGGTAACCAGATAACAGCTCCCTAACACAAGATAACAGCTGCCTGGTAGATCTAAGAACAACACTCAATAGTAAAATCCAGGTCCCACTGAGACACATTCAGTTACATTGAGTAGGAGAAACAACAGGCTGCCAGAAAGCAGTTCCATCCTAAAGTGCTGGCTCTTTCTGAAAGCAAAGACCAGACAAAATGACATGAGAGGCACCTACACACCAATATTACAACTAAATACACTTGCTGCTTCAGGAATAACATTTTATATTGGACAGTGAATTATTTGCAGTGTAAACAGTGTCATTTAGACATAAAAACTACATCATAAAAATCCTGACACAATCCCTTTAAGTCCATAGCTGAAATGGGCAAAATGTTGATATGGGAATGTTCCCTGGTATGTGTAAAAGGCACTATTACCATGGATTATTTTTGACAATGACAATGTTTCTGATAAGTTACACTATATATATATATATATATATATATATATATATATATATATATATATATATATATATATATATATATATATATAATATTCGTGCCTATACAGTAAAACCAACCACAGAATTAACCTGCTAAACCAACAGCAGTCCCACGCAATTGTATAATAGGGGCTGCCGTACAGCTGATGATATACAGAATACACATTCCTGCACGTCTGACCATGGACACATTTATTAATTTACATGGGCAGCTCATTCACATGCACCACATCTTCTCACTCTAGAGAAAATCTTCTAAATCCACAACTGATGTGACTCATGTGTGCGAGACTATAACAATAAAAATGGAGCCCAGACGTGGAGGAAGCCTTTGTCCTCCCATGTCATTTCTAGGGTGACAGTTGAAAATGGGTTTTTACTACTCGATTGGGAATGAAAAGGAAATGTGGTTATGGGGACAAATTACCAATTACCATATTCATCTTTATTCCCCTGAAGATTTAAATGCAACTCAACTGGTTGAAGGGAATGGCTCATATTATTTCACTGGGCAGATATAAATAAATGGCATCATAAGGTTAGATCAATGATTTCATGAACACGGAAATTGAATTATCCTTTTAGGCTGTCAAATGACCACCCGGCCCTTCTTTTTTTTTTTTTCTTGCAAACATATTTAAAGGGAAATAATGCACAAAAATAACATACTGATATACAGTAAAGAAACAGTCTCTCCTTTACATTATTATTTTGAATCCTTACAAATAACCAAGAGTAATTTATATGTTTCTGTATTTTAAAACACTGTAAAACAAAATGAAGTCACTAATCAGAAGCGTGTATAATGGAAACTTTCCTCCTGATGAAAAGTTAGTTAATAATAAGTTAGTTAGTGATAAGTTAGTTAATAATAAGTTAGTTAGTGACAAGTTAGTTAATAATAAGTTAGTTAGTGACAAGTTTGGGCCGTCAGACTGAATGATCAGAACAGCAGCAAATAAACAATGAATCTCAACTTCACTCCTTCATCCTCCAATAGACCATCCACTGGCTAATACAATGCATGAGCAGATGAAATTTCAAACTTGGCTGATCAACAAACTAATGGATTCCCCTGGTATATAAATGTATATATTGGTTTGGATCAGCCAGTCTGCATACATGTGCCGAAAATCATAGAAAACTTGTTTTACCAGTACCAGCATGGTCAGCTTGCTTGTAACAGGCGATGAGCTACTGGGACTCCTTCGCTTTGATTTGCTAATATATAATGGAGCAGAAAATGTGTTGCAAATTGCCCCGCAGTGGGGGAAAAAACGATGGGGCTGATTTATGAACAGAAACTACACTGACGTAGCTGCCAGTAGCAGCCAATCCACAGTCAGCTTTGAACAGGCTACTGCTCAGGAAAAAAATTTGAACTTTATTAAACCCCAGAGGGCCGAACACTGGCGACTTTTATATAGCGGTACTTCGCCAATGTGAGCAATTCAAAGAGAAGATGCGCTAGTGTTTATTTTAAGACAATAGAGTTGTTATATTGATCTACACATAAGCCCACTGTATAGTTTATCTTCCATATGTTAGAAAATGTAGGGGGGAAGCCGTTTACCTAAAAAAAAAAAAATGTAAGGACTTTTGCAGGCTATCACTCGGAAAAAAGACGCCAGCGTTTTTTGAACTTTGATGCTTTTTCCATTAAAAAATATGATGTAAGTGACAGAAGATTGAGGAAGATCTATTCACTCCATTGTACTTTACTGAGCTGGAGAAGGCAAGTCTGGCGAAACGTTCAGTGAAATCCGCATTTTAGTGAATTTGTGACGTAACGTCCATTCGCCAGAGCAAATTTTCACCTGGCGATAGAGTGCGAATGAGAGCTATCATCTATCTCGTTCACTAGCAAAGTTACACCTGCGCCTGTTAGTAAATCGGTAATAACACTGGTGAATTGTCACCAGCATTTGCCACTTTGCCCTTTAGCAAGTCTGCCCGCAAGAGTGTTAAAAGTTGGAAAAAAAATTATTCCAACTCAGACCTGCCGAGTTTATGTAGACGTCAATGGGAGAAGTCCCAAAGATATCCTGATCTGCGCTGGGTTTCATGGAATATTTTGAAGATTTTGTGGTTATCGGGCCCGTCAAGTCCAAAAAAATTGGTACAATTCTAATTTTTTTCATGGTTTTATCAAGTTTTTTCCCACACATGAAATTTTAGGGAAAATGTATTGATAAATAAGGGGAAAAAAACGGTGCGGATTTGGAGTATTTTTCCGAAAATTAAAAGAAATTTTCTGATTTTGATAAATAATCTCCTGAGTGTTATTGTAAAATTAATTTTTGGAGAACAGTCTAGGCATCACCCCTCTCAGCTCAATTGGATCCATTCACTTCACTGTAGCCTAGCCTGAACAGTGAGAATTATTTTATTGGGAAAACTGTGTTTTAAATATTCATGTTCTCTAAGCATTTGCAATTGAGAAGAAGTACAAAGCTGAGCTGTTGTTTGTTACAGCAGGTTCAACAGCAGATGGTAAAACTGGGAGAACTGGATGAATTTGGGGAGCAGATGAATGGATCGAGGACACCATGATATAACCTGTGTGCATTGTAATATATATAAATATATAACTGGTTATCTCATAAATACTGAATTAGCTGTTGCAGAAAGGGAATTTTTGGGTTGGTATATAGAACTAATGCAGGTAATGCAGTTATATGGTGAGTGCAGTAATGGTTTATGTATAGTGCAGCCTGCAGAGAATGCAATTAAATAAACAATAGGGATCATTGGTAAATATTAATAAGTGGTTTCCTACAATTTTCACTCAGATCATGTTTAATTGTGCTGTGAATAATCACTGAACAGCCATAAAGTAATTTATATTGGCAACTAATTACCCTGAGATTCATTTCTTGGCTGTGGAAACAAGAGAACTAATTTTCTATGTTCTTTATTGTATTAACGTAACACACACGATACGTGGCACATAGAACTGCCACTTGTGTGCCACGGGAAACAGAGCCGCCTGACCAGTAATACAGAGTTCAAAGGCAAACTAGAATTCCCAAGAGCTGGAATACAGCGGATGAGCATGAGAATAATGAGTTTAATAATTCAGTGTCATAATATAAGAAACCCCCTCATTAGATTAGCAATCACTTTGTGAATCAGGAGCTAAACCTTGTTCTGCTTCAGACTTGGCCATAAGTGGGGGACAAACACAAGACATTCTGTATTAACCACATATGATGTAGCATTTAAGGGCCTACTCTATTGCCCAAACCTGAAATGGGAACCAGTAAATCCAGCAATTTAGCTAAAGGGAATATGAGAGGTTTGCTTGTCTCTATTATATACCATAGATGCAATACTTAATGTTGGAGCATTTTATTTACTCTGCACATTGCCCTTAAATCAAATAACATGGGTTTTAGTTGATGTTTGACCTTTTCACTTTTTACGGAGTATTTCTCTACAATACACAAAAGCCATGAATATCCTGTAAATTATATCCTTATAAACGGTGAGTTCTGATGTCATCAGTTATAAACGGTGAGTTCTGATGTCATTTCTGTCACATGACTCACTGAAACTTGTGTATTATAATAAATAAAGTACCCCCAGTTGTAAAATATGAGGATATTAGAAGTTACCTCGGAGTTTCATGACCTGTATAAAAATATGGTCCTCGGTAACTTATAATATCCTTATATTTTACAAGAGGGGGTACTTTATTCACTATATATTTTGTTCTGCCTTTTAGGTCAGAGACACACATGGAGATTCCGGGATATTTAGTCGCCCAACAACAAAGCGCCTCTTCTTCGGGTGATTAATCTCCCTGAACTGCCTTCCCGCCAGTTATAATCTAAATCGCTGATGGGATGGCACACGGAGCACTTTGTTTTCCAAAGTCGCCTGAAGTTGCTTCACAAGGAAACTTCAGACGACTTCAGAAAACGAAGGCATTGCAGGGAGATTAGTCGCCCGAAGAAGAGGCGATTTGTTGCTGAGCAACTAATCTCCCCGAATCTCCACTTGTGTCTCTGCCCTTATTGTGTCTTTGTTTGTCAGGGTTTGGCCAGTGCAGTAATACAGTTATCCCTACCCCATTCTTCCTCCACAGCAAACTTCAAAACATCATCTCTCAAAGTTATCTCCATGATGAAATCTGAGGAAGGAGATGTGTCCTATCTTGATTTCCTCATTGGTTTTTTTATTGATTTTTATAACATCTAAGCGTAGTCATGTATAAATCTTGGATAAAGCTCTTCTAGCAATGCAATTTATTCAATGAAAGTCTGAAAGTATATCTAGTTTCTAGGAAAATTGTGCAGGGCTAATCCATGTAGAATGATGAGGTGCATCAGACTGTTTACTGCAGAAAGACTTTATTTTCTATGAGGCATCAGCTTGAAGTATTGCATTGTGCTTATCTTCTTGGCTAGCCTTAACGTGATGTGGAAGATATACAGTATCATAAAAAATATGTAAAAAAGCTAAAGGATCCTTCTGTGGTTCTGACCTGTATGCAAGGGACAAACTTCAATCACTCCATTGTGGTGGCACAGGAGAAGTGATAAGGAGAGGGAAATGGTGCTTGGTATTACTTTTCCACTGTGTCATATCTAAAGGTGGCCATAGACATAGAGATCCGCTCGCTTGGTCATGTCGCCAAATAAGCGGATCTCTCCCCAATATGCCCACATTGAAGAGGGTGATATCGGGCTGATCCGATCGTGGGACCTAGGATCTGACATGGACGGTCGGATTGCAAGACCACATACACGTATAGATGCGGCTGCGATCCGACTGGATCTTTTAACCTGCCCAATCGAGATCTGGCCGACTTTCGACCAGACATCGATCTGGGAAGCCTGTCGGATGGCCCCACACATGGGACGATAATCTGCCGAGTCGGTCTGTCTGCAGCTTTTATCGGCCCGTGTGTGAGGGCCTTTAGTAAGATCCAGCAACAACCAAATTTAATAACACTGGTACAATAAATAAAACAATTCTATTTAGTGAATAAAGGAAGATTAATACAAAAAACATTCCTAACAAAGGGACAATTTCGTCAGTGCAAACTCTCTACTTTATTAACACTTTGCTAAGGCTCAGTCTGCTGTAGATTTCTAGATCAAAGCATAATCCAAATAATTGCAGATATCTTCTGAATAATAATACTTAACAAAAAGCTTTACTTTTAATGCCCCTTTTTAGTCTTAAAATAACTGTGGACAACACTTTGCACAGCAAATGCTCTCCTCCTTACTAGGCCCAAACTCACGGCACCTCTATCGGGAAAGCTCTGAAGTTTGTCCAACCCTATTTTTTCAGGCTTCATAAATAAGGTCCATTCGGGCAATCGGAGTTGGTCGGATTTCTAACTTAGAAATACTGAGATAAATTTCGATCTTTATAAATAGAAAATCATATAAACATTAAATAAAGCCAATAGGCTGGCTTTGCCTACAATAAGATTAATTATATCTTAGTTTGGATAAAGTACAAGCGACTGTTTTATTATTACACAGAAAAAGGAAACCAATTTAAAAAATTTGCATTATTTGATTATAATGGAGGCTATGGTAGACGACCTTTCCGTAACTCAGAGCTTTCTGGATAATGGGTTTCTGGATAACAGATCCCATACCTGTACCTGTAAAATTACTATCAAAAAAATCTGAAAACCTATAAAAGTCCAAATTGATTTAAAATGGTCCAATAAGATCAGCACATCCCCCATTGACTTCTATAGCACCCTGACAACTTGAATCTGGGGAATTTTTGTATTAATGTTTTTCATGGTATTTACACTTCAGACCTTTTAAGAAATATTGTTTTTTGAGATTCGTGACAAATCTAAATTCAATTGTTAGTAAATAGACCCCATAATATGCCCCAGCTCTTGCTATGGTTCTCCATAACAAACCCATAAGAAGATCATTAGACAGCAACAGACCAAACACAGAGAACATGATATTTTCTATGTGCTTCGTACAATATGAACTAAATTCGGCCTTCGTCTGTGCTGAATTCATTAAAATTTGACAAAATTTGAGCCCCTTAACAATTCTTGTTTTGTTAAAAAATTGCAATTGAACTAAACTTCTAGCAGAGTATAATGTATAAGCAGAATAATGTTAATGTGTCAAGTGTATGAAGCATGAATTTCTGAGATGAGTCTGTATAATTGTATCTGGTGTAAATTGTATATTGACTGGTTACTCACATACATTTATCTGTGCGGATTGAGGCTGATGTGGGGTGGGAGCATGAGCATCATGGAGAATTTGATTACATCAGCGATATACAGTCATATGAAAAAGTTTGGGAACCCCTCTCAGCCTGCATAATAATTTACTCCACTTTCAACAAAAAAGATAACAGTGGTATGTCTTTTATTTCCCAGGAACATCTGAGTACTGGGGTGTTTTCTGAACAAAGATTTTTAGTGAAGCAGTATTCAGTTGTATGAAATTAAATCAATGTGAAAAACTGGCTGTGCAAAAATTTGGGTACCCTTGTAATTTTGCTCATTTGGATGCATGTAACTGCTCAATACTGATTACTGGCAACACCTAATTGGTTGTATTAGCTCATTAAGCCTTGAACTTCATAGGCAGGTGTGTCCAATCATGAGAAAATGTACTTAAAGGGATCCTGTCATCGGAAATCATGTTTTTTTCAAAATACATCAGTTAATAGTGCTACTCCAGCAGAATTCTGCACTGAAATCCATTTCTCATGACTTGGGGCAGCTGGGAAATTGACAATATGTCTAGCCCCATGTCAGATTTCAAAATTGAATATAAAAAAATCTGTTTGCTCTTTTGAGAAATGGATTTCACCGCAAAATTCTGCTGGAGCAGCACTATTAACCTATTCATTTTGAAAAAATGTTTTTTCCCATGACAGTATCCCTTTAAGGTGGCCAATTGCAAGTTGTGCTTCTGTTTGACTCTCCTCTGAAGAGTGACAGCATGGGATCCTCAAAGCAATTCTCAAAAGATCTGAAAACAAAGATTGTTCAGTATCAGGGTTTAGGGGAAGGCTACAAAAAGCATCTCAGAGGTTTAAACTGTCAGTTCCAACTGTAAGGAATGGAATGAGGAAATGGAAGGCCACAGGCACAGTTGCTGAAAAACCAGGTCTGACAGGCCAAGAAAAATCCAGGAGCGACATATGCGGAGGAGGATTGTGAGAATGTTACAGACAAGCCAAAGATCATCTCCAAAGACCTGCAAGAAGATCTTGCTGCAGATGCAGGTGTATCTGTACATCGTTCTACAATTCAGCACAATTTGCACAAAGAACATGTGTATGGCAGAGGGATGAGAAGCCCTTTCTGCACTCACACAAACACACTCGCTTGTTGTATGGAAAAGATCATTTACACAAGACACAGGCATTTGGGAACAAAGAGCTTTGGACTGAGGAGACAAAAATTGAGTTATTTGCTCATAACAAAAAGCGCTTTGCATGGCGGAAGAAGAACACGGCATTCCAAGAAAAACACCTGCTACCGACTGTCACATTTGGTGGAGGTCCCATCATGCTGTGGGGCTGTGTGGCTAGTTCAGGGGCTGTGTGGCTAGTTCAGGAGCTGTTTGGCTAGTTCAGGGGCTGTGTGGCTAGTTCAGGAGCTGTGTGGCTAGTTCAGGGGCTGTGTGACTAGTTCAGGGACTACTGGGGCCCTTGTTAAAGTCCAGGGTTGGATTCTTCAGGATAATTCTTCAGGATAATGTTCAAGCATCAGTCACAAAGTTGAAGTTCCGCTGCAGGGGTCGGATATTCCAACAAGACAATGACCCTAAACTCACTTGGAAATCTACAAAGACATTTATACAGAGGGACAAGTACAATATTCTGGAGTCCCCCGACTTGAATATCATGGAAAATCTCAGGGATGATCTGAAGCAGACTGTCCATGCTCGGCAGCCATCACATTTAACTGAACTGGAGAGATTTTGTATGGACCAATGGTCACAAATAGCCACATCCACAATCCAGACACTCATCAAAGGCTATAGGAGGCGTCTAGAGGCTGTTACATTTGTAACTAAGTATTGATGTCATATCTCTGTTGGGGTGCCCACATTTATGCACCTGACTAATTTTGTTATGATGCATATTGTATATTTTCTGTTAATCCAATAAACGTGATATCACTGCTGAAATACTACTGTTTCCATAAGGCAAGTTATATATATTAAAAGGAAGTTGCTTCTTTGAAAGCTCAGCCAATGAGAAACATAACTTAAAGAATTAAGAGGGGTTTCCAAAATGTTCCATATGACTGTATATAGAAATGAATTAAAATGAGGTGCATAACTGGTTAAAAATCTATTTTTGGGGTGCAAAGCTGATTTACCAAATTTCAGTTGAGTGCTCTGAAAAAAACATAAAGAAACATTGATCGAAGGTAATGTTGTCTGATTGTAGCCATTGAAAGGTATTTATTGTGACCCAGTGCCATAAACTTCTTTATGTGAGATATTAATATAATCTGGCCTGTAAATATGACACTTAGCAGATAATCCTCCAACTAATATAGAAGTATTCCACTTTATTCTTCCATGTTGATAAATCAGAGGTCGGTCACTTATGGAGCAGAACTGGAGCTTTGTGAGCCAGAGAAACATTGGCGCATTTCCCACATTTGTTAAGACTTGTTTTTAAATGGCAGATTGCGGTTATGGAGCAGATAACTTTCACACCTACAGTATAAAGGAGTCTTCTTGTCATCATATTTTCTTTGAAAATATTTGTGTTTGAGATCCGTTGTATCATAACCTAACACAGTGATTAATTCCTCTTGAGAGATTAGTTAAAGAGCACTTGACATAAGAAAACCTCCTTCAGTGAATGTGAAATCAGAGCAAACAGTTGTAAGAGTCGCTACTTAAGCTCCGATGATTTCTCTTACCGCTTGGAGAACCAGAGTTTGTATAAAATCCCTGAGTATATGGTGATGGTATAACAGACCCTAAGAAAACAATCGCTAACTATATGCTCTTCTACATGTCATATACAGTAATGGCCTTTAGTTATCCTAAAATGTATAAATAAGAGATGAAAATATTTATGTACTTGCAAGTATCAATCTTTTTGCATCCATATACATAATGCAACAAGCTTGGCTTGATCATGGGTTCATGGACTCTGAATACTAAGGAGAACATGAAATGGGCAGACTTTTGTCTGATATGGCTAAACAACTTTAGGCTCCAGGCAAGCAATTGGATGAAGGATTGCTTGCAGCGGACAAAAGAAGGAAACACGCACTCCATATGCCACTCACATAAAACTCAACTTTATTTCAGCAACTTAAAACCATTTACATCATGATACAATTTGTTACTTGCCCAGTAGGCAGTAGTGAGACTCCCTGTCTGAGCAGCAGGACATTACCAAAGCAACCAAAGAAAAGGGCAATCCCTGTAACTATCTTACCTGACTCATAGTGATGAGGACAATAGACTGTTTCTTTGTTCCATTTAAAGCAAAATTTACCCCTCAAACAAGGTAGTCTTAAAAAAAAATATATTACACACAACAGCTCATATGTAAAACCCTTCTTCATCAAAATAAACCATTTTCATAATAATATACTTTTAAATAGTGTGTGCCATTTGGGTAATCATAAATAGAAATTGCCATTTTAAAAAATAAGGGCCACCCCTGGGATTGTATGATTCACTGTGCACAAAAACCAAGCAAACAAACTATACATGTTAGATCACATGAGCCAATTAACAGACAGAGTTGTGTCTTTTGTTTCCACACTTCTTCCTGTTACAGTTAGAGCTGCAGAATTTCTGGTCAGGTGATCTCTTCCTGTTACAGTTAGAGCTGCAGTATTTCTGGTCAGTTGATCTCTTCCTGTTACAGTTAGAGCTGCAGTATTTCTGGTCAGGTGATCTTTTCCTGTTACAGTTAGAGCTGCAGTATTTCTGGTCAGGTGATCTCTTCCTGTTACAGTTAGAGCTGCAGTATTTCTGCTCAGGTGATCTCTTCCTGTTACAGTTAGAGCTGCAGTATTTCTGGTCAGGTGATCTCTTCCTGTTACAGTTAGAGCTGCAGTATTTCTGGTCAGGTGATCTCTTCCTGTTACAGTTAGAGCTGCAGTATTTCTGGTTAGGTGATCTCTTCCTGTTACAGTTAGAGCTGCAGTATTTCTGGTCAGGTGATCTCTTCCTGTTACAGTTAGAGCTGCAGTATTTCTGGTCAGGTGATCTCTTCCTGTTACAGTTAGAGCTGCAGTATTTCTGGTCAGGTGATCTCTTCCTGTTACAGTTAGAGCTGCAGTATTTCTGGTCAGGTGATCTCTTCCTGTTACAGTTAGAGCTGCAGTATTTCTGGTCAGGTGATCTCTGAGGCTGTACACAGACCATCACAAAATGGTGGCTCAAGGGAAAGATGTAAAAGGGCAATAATTACTGAAATATATGTTTTAGTTTGGTAACATTCTTTACTGTGCCACTGTGGACATCATGGTGTATGTACGTTTGTAGAAGACAAAATTATAATTTGCCAATCTTTTAAACAATTTATATAAAGTATATATAATATATATTTTTGTGCTGCTAAATTATTTCTCTGGATGTTGCCTACAAAATAAAATCATAGAAACAAACTGCAGCCTGGTCTCTTCCAAGGAATAACCGCTGCAACCTGGCCACTGACTTTTGGCCTTTGCCAATTTGGATTCCTGATTTACAAATACAGGTACACGGCTTGAAATAAGAATCTCAGTTTTTCACTTTATTAGAAAATAAATCTCTTTACGTGAAATTAACTGGTACTCCAGCCAAGAAAACATTTTCCTAGAATCCATGACAACGGATGAGAAGAACCTGTTCATTGGAGGCATACTGAGGACTAGTAACTAGCATGCGACCAGCTGAAGTGGGGCCAGGAGTATATACAGTAGTGGTGAGAAGTATTTGTCATTTTCCTTCAGATTTATTCTGGTCTCATTTAACTAAAAATGTTAAAGTTCAACAATCCTGCCATAAAACTATAATGGTTTTTGCATCTCTGAAGTGGCACAAATTTTGTCACAAAACCATAACATTTGAGAAATGCTTCATTAAATAGGGTGATATTATCTGTCTTGAAGACTGTGTTTGTAGTCAAAATTGAACGGGGGCCAGTGGCGTAACTATAGAGGAAGAGTAACCCATGGTGGTGGGGGGTGGCCTTAGGGCCGGATTTACATAGTGGGCGCTAGGCCCACTGCCGTTCATCGCCCCTGTCCCCTTCCCTTTATTTGTGCAAATTTTCATCTCGACTGGAGCAATGGGGATTGGTGCACAGGAAATTTAAAAAATGATTGTATCTCCAGTGCATACCCAGTGTTTTTGAACCAATGTGGGTGTGGTTGGGCAGCATGCTGCCCCCCTAAAATCCTGCTGTCCTAGGCCCGGGCCTAGGTGGCCTTTCCACAAATCCGGCCTGGGTGGCCTCTGGGTCTGCTTCCTCTATAGCTTTAAAAAAAAAACAATCGCAAAGGGGAGGCAGGATGGGCAGTCAAGAGGGAGGGAGAATTGGTGGGTGGAGGGTCCTAGATGGAGGGAGGGTGACTGAGAGGGAGGGTAGAGAGATGGAAGATGAAAGATGGAGGTAAGGAAAGAGAGCGGGAGGGCAGGAGGGTGGTCCAGAAGGAGCAAGAGAGAGATTGAAAGAGAGGGAAGAAGGAAGGGTGGGCAGGGATCCAAAATGGAGGTTGACTGAGAGAGAGAAAGGGAGGGAGGTAGAGAGAGGGAGGATGAAAGATAGAGGGAGGAAAAGAGAGTGGAAGAGAGCATAGGTTGGTGGCCGAGAGGGTGGGAAGATGGGGGCGAGAGGGTGACCCAGACAGAGAGAGTGAGAGAGAGAGGAAGAGAGAGTGGGAGAGCAAAAGAGAGAGAGAGGGAGGATTGGCGATTGAGGGTCTGGGAGGATGGGCAGGTGTCCAAGAGAGGGAGAGTGAGGGAGGCCGAGTTTTGACCATAAGGTTGAAGTTTTTGCCCCTCTGATGTTCTTTTGCAAGGGGGCCAATAGCGGCTGCTGATGGGGACAGAATCTAGAACCATAACCTCATTCGGTTGGACTGTGTGATGACTCTGATGACTCTGATGACACTAGGATACTGTACAACAATGTCTTTCTGCGCTTTCTCCCATTTCAAGGAGGCCCAATGTACAAATACCAGCTTGAAAAGAGACGTCACCTCCGATGCACTATTTTTGCAATTATTCCTGTCATGAGCCAATCCATATTTTCAGGTCCTTTCTTTAAAGAGAAGCCAGGCCTTATCAATGCGAGAGACGGGCTTTCAGCGCCCGGGCCATTGTGAAAGTGGGAAAGTAGCTGCACACGGGTCTCTCCTGCAGGAACAGAAGTGAAGTTGTTATTTACAGAACATGGGACGCTGCCAAATTCCACTTCACTGAAGGCAGCAGAATCCGCTCTGTGGCTCGGGAGAAATACAGATTTAACGGTGCGTGGATAGACTTATATACAGCAGGCAAAGCTGGTGCTGCAGAACACAGTTATTAGTGTATCAGCAATTGATTCCACAATTACATCCAATCTGGGTACAGACAGGACAATTTCCCATCCCATTTCCAATCAACATTTTCCTGTCTAGAAGTGTATAGACATAAATGCAGAATTAATTGTACCGGTATGGGATCCGTTATCTGGAAACCCATTATCCAGAAAGCTCCAAATGATGGGAAGGCCATCCCCTATAGACTTCATTTTAATCAACTTATTTAAAACTGTAAATCATGTTTCCCTTTTCTGTGTAATAATAAAACAGTCGCTTGTACTTGATCCCAACTAAGATATAATTAATCCTTATTGGAAGCAAAACAATCCGATTGGGGTTATTTCATGTTAAATGATTTTTAAGTAGACTTAAAGCAGGGAGATACAAATTACAGAAAGATAAGGGATCCAGGTCCCAAACATTCCGGATGACAGGTCCCATACAATATTCCCTCTAATTTCTTCTCGGCTATATGCACAATATTTTCATATTTCACATCGTTCTTCCATGCATTGCTCACTATTGCACCTCCTTCCTATTTAATAGTTCCCAGCTATCCTTCAATTCTAGGCAGAGACCCTGATTTTCACTTTGTATCCCTGGAAATTGTCGGCTTCGGAAATGCCTGGGGGGTGATTATAGAGTTCAGTCAGGGCATTTTTATTTGCAAATGTTTGTATTGTCCATGTTTATTTCCTGAACACTGAAATATTGCACCTCTGGGCCTGTCTTTCTCTTTATTTTGTTTGCTTTGTGCACAAATATTCGCAAATGGATTGGAAATGAGAAATGAGAGTGTGGCCACTGTGCATGGTCTTTGTGTGCAAAAATAAATGAAATTTGCAATTTGTAAAAATGTCTTTGTGAATATTTTCACGTAGCGGTGTAACTCATACATAGAGTGTACACATAAATATTCGCAATTTGCAATTATACTATATTTAAAACGTTCTTATGGACATTCACAGTGGAAATAAAAATATGCGATTCCCTTTGCACATTAAATACACGGCGCCTATACAGCTTTATAAATATAACCATGCGCATGGCGAATATGTTCACTTTGTGAATCATTCTACGATGTGCGACGTTTATAAATGAGCCACTGGGGTTTTTAAAATTGACCATCTGCACACAAATAGTTTAATGTTCCCTTTACCAAATTACCATAGGGGTAGTTTGTTATATTATAGATGGAGCAGTTCAAATGAACTTTTGATTTGGACTCCATATTTTATTTTTTTATTTTCATCTTCCTATTCTTTCCGGCCTGCAACTAAAATTGTCTATGGGGCTTAATTTTACAGTTTTCCTTATCTTTCTTTTCAGGCCCATTCCCATTCATCTTCGCTTCTAAGTTCCACACTCAGTTGTAGCCAGTCTTAATTCCAAACACAAGAACTACAAATTAAAAACATAAATAATTAAATGAAGACTAATTGCAGATTGTCTTAGAATACTAATGCCTACACTATACTAATGTCACGGCTGGCACCCGATACCAGAACAAATGCCAAGTACCCTGGTCTCGGCTTCACCAGTAGTGTGACCACCGTTGGGCTTCGGGAGGAGCCCTCAGCTTACTTGGGTGCCACCTGGACTTAACGAGGGGTACAAGGCAAGATGTTCTGGCTGGCTAAGGGGCACGGCTGTTAGCAGAGTCTTTTGGGCTGAAGGTCACGGTACAAAGGATTAGGCAGAAGGATGGTCAGACAGGCTGGGTCGAGGCAGGTGGATATCAGAAACGTCAGGCAGGCAAGCGTCAAACGGGGTTGTCAATCAAGGGGTTAAGCAGGAGAGTTGTCGTAGGCAGGCAAGGGTCAGGATACAGAATAGTCAGGAACAGGCTGGGTCAAATACTCAGATCAGAATTTCAAAGTCAGACGCACAAGGCTCAGGAAAACCACTAGAACAAGTTCTATCAGGGGCACTGGCTGGGGGTCAGAATGGGCCTTAAATACAGACAAAGTTTGTGGGAAAACGTGCGTCAATGCACGCTGGCGCAATCACGCCAGCGTGCCTGTACCTTTAAGAGGCACGCCGCGCGCGCCCTAGGAAACAAAGATGGCGCCTAAGAACCACAGGTAATTTTATTACAACTAATTGTGAACTACCCCTTTAAACAATGACGTGAACCACCATTGCCATTACCTTCACCTAAACAGACATTAAATGATCATATTAAACATGGCATTTTAGCAAACTCCCAAACCCAGAGTACCGTGCCAACCTAAAGGAAGTTTTTCTTCAGCTCATGTTTATACTAAAGATCATAACTAATAGCCAAGCATTTTTGGGGAATCAACAGTAACGGATTCTCAACACTGTAGGTGCCTTTTATTCTATCCAGTAGAGAACCACATTTACAGAACCAAAACTACAATCATATTCAACAGTTTGGAGACCAAACGCTTATATGTAACTCCTATCTCAAATCAACCAAGAGTATTAACTACCCACCTTTAGGCCACGTAGGCTCTTTCCACCAATTTCCTTGAGCACAATACACAAGTCTCTGCGCAATGGGATAATGTCAAACCTACAAACAACAAAATTTGGCAAAGAAGGATGTAGCCATTTTGAATAAATTTGACATTTCTCCAATGGACCTTCATGTTAAGGATTTAAGGGACCTGCTCCCACGATCTTAGAACCTAAAGAAAATATGAAATAAGATACAGAGTAAACCCTTTAGCAAAGCCCAAGCCTGTTTCTTCTAGCCTGGAAAAGCTGGCATATGGACAGGAACATGGATGTAACCAGGCCCGGATTTATGGCGAGGCCACAAAGGCCTGGGTCTAGGGCGGCAAGTTGGTAGACGCCCAGCCGCTTGCTGAGGAACACTGGGAATGTGCAGCTCCGGTGCGACTGCTCTCGCTATAGCGGTGCGGGTACTAGGACCACGTGGCCTAGGGGCACCCGCCGCGGACATCTGGCCCTGGGTGTAACTACAGAAGAAGCAGACCCTGCAGTTGCAGGGGGCCCAGGAGGTATAGGTGGCCCCATGAGGTCCTTTAAAATTATCAATATCAACATACTGTATGTTGGTAAATTAGGACAACCTCTGGATATGTTGGGGGCCCTAAAATTAATTTGTTGTGGGGCCCAGTATAATACGCCACTGGACAGGAATAACCACACCTCCCAACTGTCCTGTTTTGAGCGGGACAGTCCCAATATTGACAGCTCAACCCGCAGTCCCAGCTTGTTACTGAAAGGTCTTTGATCTCCTGCACTGAACAGCCAGAAAAAGATACAATGTTTCTAACTTCATTTACTTTTGGCAGAGAGCCCAGAACAGCCACCAGGTGCATTTTTGTGACAATTTAAGTTAAGCAAAGAAACAATTGTAACAATTTAAGATAAGCAGGTATTTTGGGGAAACTAGGACTTGCAGCTTAAAGGGCAAGTCACCTTCATTAGCAAAACTGTAATAACGCAGAAAAATCGCAGAAATGTGTTCAAACTTTCATAACCTGCCAAATTTTGTAAAATGAACATGATGATTAGAGGGTGTGGCCACAAAAAAGGACGTGGTTAAAAAAAAAAAGTATTTTTGTCCTTTTTTCTATTTCGAAAATGTTGGGAGGTATGTAATAATCAATGCTAGCGAGAAGCACAAAGCCTTTTTTTAAATTATATAGGGTTTGGATTTGGTTCGGCCAGGCTCTTGGATTTGATCAAATCTGAATCATGCTAAATATAGTTTGTATTAATCCGAATCTTGAACTGAATCGAGGATTCGGTGCCTCCCTACAGTCTTAGCTGTTTGTAATTTGGATACAAAATGGAAAGGAATCAAAGACTTGTACAACATTGACTGGTGAGGTGAAGTCTCGTCGGCTAATTGGAAGGAGATGTTTTTAACTGACTAATGATGTGGAACTAAATCCCAAGCTCAGATCTCAGCTTCTTTCCCTCTATTATGGAACTGATTATGAAGTAATGTGTTTAATAATGGAGAGAACAGAAGAAATGAAATCTTATGGAGAGCAGCAGAAAAGGTGCAGCCGGTGTGTCGTGTTATTGTTCTGGAAACTCTCCACTGTCTTTCCTGATCAATATATAATATAACCGTCCCAGTAAACATGTCATCCCCAGTGATGAGTGGGTGACTCCTTTAACCCGTCGGCTGTTCATCATGAATGAAAACTCAAGGGCATCGTGACCTTTATGGGACTATATACAAACTGGTTATGGATTCTCAGGATACTTTACATTCTTATATTGTCAGGCTTGTTGGTCACTAAGGGTCTTGTTTGACATCAGAGTCTACGGTGGATATTTCATTTGACCACAGAAGAAGGATCGTAGGCATAGATGAAGAGCAGGCAATATATGATTGACAGCTGAGAATATTCAACAACTGTAACAATATTTTGAGGATATATTTGTCCAAAAGGAGTAATGTCCAGCTATAGCAATAAGCAACGGTTACATTGGACTCTAATATGACAGTTGGAGCCTTCGCTAAGTGGAAGTTATGAAGGAATGGTGTCGTTGAAAGACAAATATCTTAGGCTACTGTGCATAAAATTATAGAAAGAACGCAAACAATAGAACAAATTTATTTGTCAGAAATAAATGATCCACGGGGTTGTTGTACAAACAGGAAAGTGATCACTTTGCTCTCCAGTGGATTTTCCTGTTTATATGATAATTCCTTAGTAGAGGTGGCAAATCTACTACCCTGTTTGAGGAGCTAAACTTACTTATACTCAAAGTGTTTAAGGAACATCTTTTTCCAGACATTCCACAGGGTTGTACTAACCATCCATAGAGGCAAAGTACTTCAGATAATCAAGATGCCAGGGCAGTTCAGACAGAGACAACACAATGTGGCACCATATGGACATAGTCAGGGTAGTATAAGGCACATCTCTAGGATGGAATACCCAGGAGTTGTCCGGATCCCATACAGTGGAATAATCCGGGAGGATAAATTTAAAGCCTGATTCCCTATCCAGCTGCAGTCCCTTCACTATAGGCAAACTCAGAGTCTAGGGGAGAGCTACTCCCTACTACAATCCTTGTAGCTACTCGTGCTATTTACACTCTCTATTTTACTTTCCTAGAGATACTATGAAAGGAATTATACTGTCACTGGCTAAGCCTCATTCTGGTCCCTCTAAGGCAGAACAGCTTTACTTGGCCTTGTTGTACCCAGAATCCCTGAAACACATCCAGCTCCATCACCAACGAGAAGCCAAAGAGAGAGACCTCCCCCCTAACTAGACACTGGGGGTCATTTATCAACACTGGGCAAATTTTCCCATGGGCAGTAACCCACGGCAACCAATCAGATGACTGCATTCATTGTTCTACTTGCAGCTGGTTTCAAAAAGCTAATCACTGATTGGTTGCTATAGATATATATATATGCCCAGTGTTGATAAATGAGCCCCACTATGTTACAGTGTGGCAGAAAGTGATCATATGCCAGTAGAGTAGACCAATGATTGAATCATGTAAATTAGATAACTAAATACATGGGCATCTGCCCAGCAACTAGGGAGATAAGGAAGTGTAGGGATTTAAATCCATAGGAACTTAGTAAACCAATGGGTCCCTACACAACTTTACAACAGGTATGGATGTTTTAATTAAAAAATTATTTGGGTTTCATGTAAAATTCATGTTAAATTTTAAAAGAACTTTTTTTTATACAGTTTTTTTATGTCTGAGTGACAGTTCCGCTTTAAAGAACAATTCACCAATAATGGATAGAGTCTCTAATCTCGGACCCCAGGTCAGTGCTCCTCTTTGCTAAAAAACGCACCAGCATTTCACACTGCGCACACCCACTGTCTAATATAGTCACAATCCATCACTGGGAAGAAACAGAAAATGGTGAACCTCCTACACATCTACCCTGGACTTGTCCGTTATTGAGCAGAGAGGAGCACCGGCCGGAAGTCCATGGTTAACACATAACTGGGATTGTTGCCTCAGAGTATATGTCAATGTACCTATCCTTCATTGTTTACAATGGACCATATTACAGTGATTTTATTATACCATGGCAGATACACAAAACAATGAAACTTTGTATTACCGCACACCTCCTTCCACTTTTTCTGCGTAGTGGTGCTGGTCCACCGTTGACCTTGCCAGGTCACCTTATTGCTTTGTAGTTTCGAAAAACGGTCCGCACACACCAATGTTGCAGTCGGGGATAGTACCCCTTTTATTAATGCCACCAACAATAAATATTCAACGTTTCGGGGGGACACAGCCTCCCTTCTGAAGAAGGGAGGCTGTGTCCCCCCGAAACGTTGAATATTTATTGTTGGTGGCATTAATAAAAGGGGTACTATCCCCGACTGCAACATTGGTGTGTGCGGACCGTTTTTCGAAACTACAAAGATACACAAAACACCCTTTTGGCTACTTGTTGTGGTATTATGACACCCACTGATATCTACTGGAGAGGATAAGCTTATATGTCCCAGTTTAGAGGGTTTTTTCAGTTTTCACATGATACCCATCCTAAAATCAATACAAATCCAAGTATTGGTGAATAACAGAAGAATTAAAGGTGAATTAAAATGCAATTTTACCTATTGACTCAGTACAGGCATTTGAGGCTGTGACAACCACAGTAAACTGCAGCACTTATCCTCTGCACGTTACCCACCCACATAGATTGTAAGCTCTATGGGAAAGTTCCCTCCTTCCTTTTGCCTTCTGAACACTCAACAAACACTTAAACTTGAACTATAGTTTGTGTCTATCTATTAAAAGGCACTTGTCACCCAAAATTGTTTCCCCTGACTAAGGTGCGGGCTAATGCCACTGGGGTCAGCGTCCTCTATAGCAGGGGTGCTAGCTTTTATTACCAGTGAGCCATTACCAAATGAAAAGACTGGTCGGTAGGGATGTAGCGAACGTCGGAAAAAAAGTTTGCGAACATATTCGCGAACTTGCGCAAAAACGCGAGCGGTTCGCGAACGGTTCGCGAACCCCATAGACTTCAATGGGAAGGCGAACTTTAACATCTAGAAAAGACATTTCTGGCCAGAAAAATGATTTTAAAGTTGTTTAAAGGGTGCAACGACCTGGACAGTGGCATGCCAGAGGGGGATCAAGGGCAAAAATGTATCTGAAAAATCTGCCTGTGTGTGCTTGGAAGAGATAGTGTAGGGGGAGAGCTGTTAGTGATTTCAGGGACAGATGATAGTAAGTTTGCTGGCTAGTAATCTGCTTGATACTGCTCTGTATTGGAGGGACAGAACTCTGCAGGGATTTGAGGGACATTTTAGCTTAGGTAGCTTTGCTGGCTAGTAATCTACTGTTCTCTTTAAACAACTGCCATACGTTGACCTTGTAGGCATTGTTTGCCCAGTTTTTTTGGACGCAGCCACTGAAGCACAGTTGCCAGAAAAAATATGCCATATAAATGCTGAAAATAGTAATTTTTCGCCATTACGTAAAATATATTATGGCTGCTTGAAAAAAGTGACTCCGGTGTTTTTTCTGGAGACGGTAATATTATGGATATTTAGAAAGAATGGGAACAAGGTCACACAGCTCGATGGCGGGTTGAAGAAAACAGTGTGCAAATAATGCCTACAAGGCCAACGTATACACTACTACAGCGGTGGATACGGATTACGTAAAATATATGAATGCTGCTTGAAAAAAGTGACTCCGGTGTTTTTTCTGGAGACGGTAATATTATGGATATTTAGACAGAATGGGAACAAGGTCACACAGCTCGATGGCGGGTTGAAGAAAACAGTGTGCAAATAATGCCTACAAGGCCAACGTATACACTACTACAGCGGTGGATACGGATTACGTAAAATATATGAATGCTGCTTGAAAAAAGTGACTCCGGTGTTTTTTCTGGAGACGGTAATATTATGGATATTTAGACAGAATGGGAACAAGGTCACACAGCTCGATGGCGGGTTGAAGAAAACAGTGTGCAAATAATGCCTACAAGGCCAACGTATACACTACTACAGCGGTGGATACGGATTACGTAAAATATATTATGGCTGCTTGAAAAAAGTGACTCCGGTGTTTTTTCTGGAGACGGTAATATTATGGATATTTAGACAGAATGTGAACAAGGTCACACAGCTCGATGGCGGGTTGAAGAAAACAGTGTGCAAATAATGCCTACAGGGCAAATAATGCCTAAAAGGTCAACTTATACACTACTACAGCGGTAGTAAAATAAAAAAAAGTAAAATAAAAAAAAATGAATATTAAAAAAAAAAAATTAAAGTTGGTGCTGCTGAACTACTAGGAGCAGCAGATTAGCACACCAGTCCCACTCCCCAACACTGCTAGACTAATAGCACTGGGCTCTTATAGTAGTAGTAGTAGTAGTAGTAGTAAAACAACAAAAAAATAAATAAAAGCAGTCCTTACAAGGACTACTGTTATTGCAGCAGTCAGCAGATGAGATCAGAAGCAGGACAGCTGCCCACTGCAGCTACATACAGAGCACTGCAGTAGAAGGTAGATTACTAGCCAGCAAAGCTACCTAAGCTTAAATGTCCCTCAAACCCCTGCAGACTTCTGTCCCTCCAATAACAGAGCAGTATCAAAACGATTACTAGCCAGCAAACTTTCAACTGTCCCTGAAATCACTAACAGGCAGCAGCTCTCTCCCTACACTATCTCTTCAGCACACACAGGCAGAGTGAAAAAACGCTGCAGGGCTTCGGTTTTTATAGGGAAGGGGAGTGGTCCAGGGGAGAGCTTCCTGATTGGCTGCCATGTACCTGCTGGTCTGGGGTGAGAGGGCAAAAAAAAGCGCCAACAATGGCGAACCCAAAATGGCGAACGTCGCGCGACGTTCGCGAACTTCCGGCGAGCGCGAACACCCGATGTTCGCGCGAACAAGTTCGCCGGCGAACAGTTCGCGACATCTCTACTGGTCGGGAGCCACACAAGCAAGAAAAATTCTTTGGGGTTACCAAATAAGCTCTTTAATAGGATAATTGGCAGCCCAAGTGGACCTCTAGCCTATGGTAATCTCTACTGGCGTAAACCTGTGTCTTTATGCCTCCAAAGTTTGAGTGTAGGCCAGGAATTTTAAAAAGGACACTTAATATGGGGCCATTGAGAGCAACATCAATGGTAGTGGAGAACAACAAGTTGCACATGAGCCACTAGTTGGGCATCACTGCATCACTATAGTCATTTTAATCCTGAAAAAACAAAGCTAAAGTATTGTAGATCAGGCGGCTGTACACTGGAAATCACACAATAGCCCAATGCAATGAAAGAAATGGCAAAAAAAGTTATTATTTAGGTTTTATTTGTCCTTTTAAGCATCATCTGCACCATCTGACTCTATGACACTGTACAAAACACACTCAATCTGTGCACAGAGAGAAGAATTTGAAGTAATTCAGAATATTAACTAAGACGCATTCCCTTAACAATAAGACATCTGTTCCCATAGCAATGAGTGATGCTGCCTGTACCAGATTAAATCACAAGACCACGAGTCCAGTTCTTGCAGAAAATGATTGTGATTTAGGGCTCTTGTCTGTAAAGTATGAGGAGAAAAAGGGCATTGCTTCAAATCGGTACATTAGAACCAGAGGGAATTGTTTGATTAAACACAGGGCACTGGCTGGAGTTGATTGTTGTATTGGGGAAATGACTATGAAGATTTTCATTCATCCAGGTCATGGTATATCTAATATAAGTAATTCTAAAATTGGACTTGCTGAGTAATCAATGAAGACGTTTCACTACTCATCTGAGCAGCTTCTTCAGTACAACTGACTGGTGTGGGAAGTTCTCGGCATATAAACTCTTCCACTAATCCAATCACAATGGCACATTGTAACTCTTCAGAGAGGTGACACCTGAAACTCACAGAGGTGTAGATTCTGTGATAGGATTATCCAATGTGTCATGTGACTCCTAGATACAGCTATTACTTATGAGAGTTGTATGAATGGATGTGTGAAGTGTTCTGAAACCGCCGGGTACAGATGTTAGAACAGCATTGTATGTAGCAGACAGGTGGTGTCGAAGGCCCCCGCCTCTGTTCAGGGATGGTTTCTCCACCTTGACATGAATCGCCTCTTTCACGCCTCTTTCACACCAGCGTCTTCTTTATCCAAGATTTGGACCTTGTTATCTTCAAAGGAGTGTCCCTTGTCTTTTAGGTGTAGAAAGACAACTGAGTTTTGCCCTGTAGAGTTCGCCCTCCTATAACAGATCTTTCGGTCATGGTAAGAAATCTCTTTTTAATCCCAAGAACCAGAACTAATACACATTATCCCTGCTTGTGTAGTTTGAAAGGAAAATGTTTTAAATGACTCTCTCTTTGCAAGTAAGGGTTAAAGATATAGACCCCCAATTGAAGACAGTACCGTAACTAGAGGGGGGCAGGCCCTGGTGCGTGACGCTGAGGGGGTACAGGCCCTGGCGCGCTCGCACCCCCTGCTCCCCTGGTAGTTCCGCCACTGATTGAAGAAGAGTGGGTCACATCAATATCGCTCTTCCTTTAACAGTGGGCTTTGGGGCTCAGCTTATTATGAAGGAGAATCTCCACTGAAAACCGTTTTGCTGTAGGTTTGTAGACTAAATAATGTGCAGATCACTTCTGCTGTTCTTTGTACTCTTGGGGCATGTGGTGTTGCATTTGCTTTGTTGGGGAATATGGGGTTTTGTATTTTTGGGAGACAAAGAGTTTTCTTTCACTTGGTTTGTTGGTATATAAATAAATAAATATATACAGGGGGGCACAGGGGGTATTGGCCTAAAGGGGGGCCCGGCTGTGCTGCACTTTTCCAAAACACCGGACCCCACTTGAAGTCCTGAAGCCACAAAATCAGTTCTTGAACACCAATTTGTGTTTTTTTTATTTTTTGAAATCCCCTGGCCAGCAATGTATTATTTTAATACTCTATAGGCCCCTGCCACCAATGTTTTTTTTTTGTTTTTTTTAATTATTCTCCGGGGCCCCAATGTTTTTTTTAACTTGTAAGGAGGGGCCCTGGCACCAACATTTTTTTTTAACTTACTGGGGGTCCTGACCATCAATGACTTTTAAAAGACTTTTATGGGGGACCCTGGCACCACAGTTTTTTTTAACTTACAGGGGGGCCCTGACCATGAATGATGGACATGTAATAATAGAGACGATCCTTGGACGCTGTCAGTTGTTATCCTATGGAATTATTTAGTCAAGTGAGACTTTTTTACATATCTGAATAATAGTTCGATTTTAATCAAATAATGTTTCCCCGGGATGAGCCAATCATATTGTTTATATTCGTTTCTTCATTTAATAGCAGCACCATGAGCAGCATTAGCTCTAGTATCCATTCTCTGCTCCCTCTCTCTCTCTCTCTCTCTCTCTTTCTCTATATATATATAGATTATATATTTTATATATACACACAAAGTATATATATTTTAATAAAAAAAAAAAAAACAGTACCAGTTATATGGCAGCTCCTTAATATCCATAAGGTTAATACCAAAAAACCTCATGCCATAATAATTATTTGTGTCAGACACACTTACAGTAATTAAGCTGAACAAGTCCTGTTACTAAAGAAGGAATCCTTTCCCTTTAACCCTTGATATGAATGAAAGTTACAATCACAAAATAAAATTTACCCCAGACTTTCTTGGTTCAAGCCCACCTTAAATAGCTGCTCCAATAACTGTATATAGATATATATATAATGACACATTGCCACACTCAGCAGCAGTACAGACAAATCTGATCTATAAATCACTATAGTTTTTATTTCCAACCCCCCTACAGCCAACAGGCCAAAAATCTCTGCCTATATGAAAAAAGAAGCTTTTTATGATATAGTTTTAATTCAGATATATCTATGTAGCTATTTCTGTAGCTGCCTCTCTATTTAATATTTTCTGCCGGTTCTGACTCCTGAAACGATGTAGCAAAATCCAACAAAACTGGAGGACTGGAAGAGAACTACATTTTGCGACATTGTTTCAAGAGTCTGAACCAGAGACCAGAAAGGGAGAAGCAAATTCTGTGACAACTTTAGAACCACTGACATTTTAATTCATTTAATTAATGTATGATTTGGTATAATAATAATCTAAGAATTACATTTTAATTTTTTTTGGGGCAGAGATCTTCTGTAAATGATTTTGCACCCATACTTTTCCATCTGGACTATAATAACCCCCACTCTCCATTTTGGATGTAATGTAAGAATATTTGTACCTTCTACTTCTTCTCTTTACATTGAAAGAAACTGCAAGTCCTGTAATGTGCTGGAATCTCCGCAGTCTCTGTACATTCCTTGGAACGTCGCCTTTTTAAAAGTGTGAGACTAATGAAAATGCCTGCTGTTGAAAAACAAACATTTCAGTGCACAACCGATTTCTATAAAAAGAAAAAAAAAGAGCACCACTTGTAAAAGTTAAAGGGATACTGTCATGGGAAAATGTTTTTCTTCAAAACACATCAGTTAATAGTGTTGCTCCGGCAGAATTCTGCACTGAAATCCATTTCTCAAAAGAGCAAACTGATTTTTTTATATTTAATTTTGAAATCTGACATGGGGCTAGACATATTGTCAGTTTCCCAGCTGCCCCCAGTCATGTGACTTGTGCTCTGATAAACTTCAGTCACTCTTTACTGCTGTACTGCAAGTTGGACTGATATCACCCCTCCCCCCCCAGCAGCCTAACAACAGAACAACATTTGGTATTGATTTGGTAGTTTCTTGACGTACTGGGGTTTCTGCTGAAAAACTCCAATACTGGCGTCCCATGGTGGATTTCGACTTGCAAGCGCCCTGTGAGAATTGCCATAGTGCGTTTTCCATTAGTTTCAGTGTTAGTGCAGTTTTACGTATTACGACCGATGGAGCTTTTTTAAAAACGCAAAGTAAAAACGCTGCGTCTGGGGGCGGTTCCAAGATGGCGACCTGAGCAGAAGCAACAGATAGCTGCTCCGTACCGCTCGATTCAGATCCTGCTAATTATCCTAGGCTGAACACCTTTTGCATCCTAAAACAGCTTGCTAAGGCACCGTAGTCCATCATGGGCAAATCAGGGCCCAAGAACAATGCGTCCCGCATGGATAAATACCTCAGTGCTTCCCAGCCGGCTCCAGACCGCGACGCAGGCCATGAGGCGGCTGGCAACGGGCCGCCCATTGATGAAGGTGAGGGTGCGGTTCCTCCAGCTCCGGGCCACTCCAATGCTGATCTTCTGCAGGTGATCAAAGACACGCACGCAAGCACCTCCAATCAACTGGACACTATTAAGATAGAAATTTCGCACATTCGGCAGGATGTACAGTCCCTGCGTGAGCGTACCACAGAGGCTGAAAGTCGCATCGCCGTCCTTGAAGACGCAATGCGGCCCATCCCTGCTGAGCTGACTCGCATGGCTAAGCAACTTGCAGAGGCTACAGCGAAATCCGACGATCTGGAGAACCGGCTCCGCCGGAATAATTTGAGGCTTGTCGGCCTGCCAGAGCGCTCTGAAGGCCAGCTACCAGAACAATTTATGGAAACCTGGCTAAGGGAAGCACTGGGGGCGGAGGTGTTTTCCCCACTGTTGGTAATTGAGAGGGCGCACCGAATCCCGACAAGGCCGCTACCTCCAGGAGCAAACCCGAGGCCACTGATAATGAGGTTTCTTAATTACAGGGACCGGGACGCGGCGCTTGCCGCCGCACGTAAAAAGGGCCAGCTAACGTTCAATGGGGCTCCTATATCCCTGTTCCCAGACTATTCCGCCATCGTGCAGAAACAACGCGCGTCCTTCGGAGGGGTGAAGAAGCGCCTACGCACGCTTGGATATTGCCCCTCCATCCTATTCCCGGCAAAGCTTCGAGTGATTGACGGTGACTCCTCTCGTTTCTTCGGCTCGCCGGGGGAGGCGGACAGATGGCTGGATGGTCGTCAGGGACGGAATCCCCCTCCTGCTATTCCACCTGAGTAACAACTTGCTGGATCGGGCCGGCGGGTGAGTGCTGGCTGCAATGAGGGGGGGTCATTGGGAAGGCCTTTGTTGTTTCAACTCTTCATGTCCCCAGCTATCCTGGCCCCCGCTGGGCCGCAGCGAGACTGCTCGCCCTCCTACGGCCTATCCACCCAGCACATTGTGCCCTGTAGAGGGGGAATGCCAAGTATTGTTTCACCACCCACTTATAGACCCCCCCCCCCTCGTAGCAGGCTCGGTGCCCCTCTGGAGCTGCTGGCTCTCTCGACCTGGGCATGTGACATGCCGGCGTTGTTCGGTCTACCTTACACTCTTGACCTTAAGAGTCAACTCCTTTCAATCCGCGGATTATCAATGGAACTTTACAATTGTTGGAGCATTGGCTCATTTCTGGGAAGTTGCGGGACGGTTTAACTCATTCTGGGCGGAACGGCTGGTGCTAAAGTTATGGGACACTATTTGGGACATTGTGAGGGGCCTCTGCACCGGGGCCGCAACTCCTGTGGTCTACCACTGCAAGTGTTTGGAGCCTGTCCTTATAGGTACGGAAGGCTAAGTTCGTGACTACTTGTGCTAGCGGTCTTCGCTAGTTCTTCTCCCCAGAGGAAGTTCCTACAGTTCGGGGTCAAGGCTCGCCTATGTTTGGAGGTTGGGCAGGGTGGGGTTTTGGGTTCTTTGGGGTATGTACTATTGTTTACCATCTTTTCTCTTTCTCTATCTTTCCTTTCCCTGCTTTCTCTCTTACTACTCATGTACACATGTATTTCAATGTCATTACTTATGCACTTGTTGGTTGCTGCTGTAACTGTTTAATATTCTTCCACATGGGAATGCTCAGATATTTTGCCTATATTCAATATGCACTGTAGGAAAATAATGTCCTGGAATGTCCGGGGCCTGAACAGCAAATTTAAGCGTGCTCTCCTTTTTGACTATGTTAAACGCTACCACCCAGATATTCTTATGCTTCAAGAAACTCATTTGACTGGCCAGAAGCTTCTCTCTCTCAAAAAGCAATGGGTGGCTCACGCTTACCATGCACCCTTCTCGACTCACGCCAGGGGAGTCTCCCTTCTGATTCGCAAGGGAGTGGTTTTTGAATTCATGGATATCCGCACGGATTTTTATGGCCGATATATAGTTCTACAATGCAAGCTCGATAACAGACCTTTGACCCTAGTGAACCTATACTGCCCACCCCCCTTTTCGTTGACTCTGATGGAACATGTTTATAACCTGCTTGCTGCTCTACCACCAGCTCCCCTTTGTATATTTGGTGACTTTAACACTACGCTTGATCCCCTACAGGATAGGTTACGACAAACTCCCGGGTGCCATTCAGGTTTGAGCAGATGGATTGACTCCCTAGGCCTTTTGGAACTTTGGAGATGGAAACACCCAAGTGAACACCAGTTCTCCTGCTACTCAGCCAGTTATGGTTCGCTCTCACGATTAGACATGGCTCTAGCGTCTGCAGACTTTGCCCAACTAATAGTCTCGGTTGAGTACCTCCCGAGAGCATTTTCGTACCACACTCCGCTCCTGGTTTCATTGGGGCCCGCAACCACCAGGGAGCGCCCTAGCTGGAGACTGAGTCCGCTGTGGCTGTCACATCCCCTTGTCCAGCAACGTGCGCAAGAAGAGTACATTGCCTACTGGGCCACCAACAGTGGTACGGCGCCCCAGGGCACTCTGTGGGAAGCATCTAAGGCGGTTGCCAGGGGAGTCCTCATCAGCAGTATTGCCGCAGCCAGAAAGGGGAATAAGCTGGAAGTAGAACTAGCTCAGAAAGCCCTTGAGGAGGCGGAAGACGACTACAGATCCAACCAAACAAACGTTACCCAAGCTAGTCTGTCACAAGCCCACCGAGACTTTGAACTAGCCCTTACAAAAATAACCAGAAAACGGCTGCTGTACTCCTCCCAAAGGGTATTCGATCAGGGAGACAAGGCTGGCAAACTCCTGGCTAGACTAGCACACGCCAGAGAGATGCAGACCCTAGTTCCACGAATTCAAGACGCTGGAGGGAACCTAGTAACCAACCCCCAAGACATCTTAGGCTGCTTCGCCACCTTTTACCAAGCTCTTTATAGCTCAAAGACTTCCTATTCCCCTGAACAACTTAAAGGATACTTGGACCGCATTGACTTTCCCAGACTGTCGATCGGTGAGGCCAGTTACTTGGATAATCCGATCACGGAGAAGGAAGTGGCTGAGGCGATATCTGCAATGGCTAGCGGGAAAACACCAGGCGGTGACGGTTTCCCAACGGCGTGGTACAAGTTGCATGGGAAGCACATAACAAGACATTTGCATGACACTTTTCGGGATGCTATTGAGACGGGTGCCTTGCCTCCTTCATTCCACAATGCCATCATCATCCTGATACACAAAGGAGATAAGGACCCAGAATTGTGCGATTCGTACAGGCTGATATCGCTCATCAACACCGACGCCAAAATTTTTGCAAAAATTTTAGCAACCCGCCTGTTGAAGGTCGTCTCATCCATCATTCACCCCAACCAATCCGGTTTTATGCCCGAAAAGTCTACGGCCACCAACCTAAGAAGAGTTTTCACCCACATGCAAACGACTCATGACAACAGTGGAGCTAGAATAATGGTTTCTCTTGACGCGGCCAAAGCGTTTGACTCGGTCGAATGGTCGTACCTCTGGGCAACGCTCCAAAAATTCGGCTTTGGCTCGCGATTCATCCAAATGATCCAACTTCTGTATCAGGCACCTTCGGCCCAAATCAAGCTTGGCAATCTGCTTTCTCCACCCTTTCCCCTATCTCGGGGTACTAGGCAGGGCTGTCCCCTCTCACCACTCCTTTTCGCTTTGGCTATTGAACCTCTGGCACTACGTATACGCCAAAATGTGAACATTTCTGGATATAGATATGGTCTACTGGAGGACAAATTGGCCCTCTACGCAGATGACCTCCTGTTATTCTTAGCGGATCATCAACACTCACTCACTGAAGCTCTGTCCGTCCTTCATACATTTGGTACTTACTCTGGTCTGCTGATAAATAAAGAGAAATTGGTGATATTGCCTATAGACCCTACCCCTGTCCAACCAGTAGCCACCTGTGGCCTCCGCTGGGTGACGGAATTCAAATACCTTGGGATCCTTCTGAAGTCTGACCCCCTGGCCTACATAGAGGATAATGTTACCCCGGTAATTAACCAATTCAAAACCACTACGGGAATTTGGGCCAACCTGCCCCTAACATTGTGGGGGAAAGTCAACTTATTCAAAATTATATATCTGCCCAAATTCCTTTACAAACTCCACAATTCCCCGATTTGGATCCCTAAAACGATCTTTCAAAAAATAAACTCTATTCTCATTCCCTTCCTGTGGGCGAACAAGGTACCCCGTTTCTCTTGGAAACTACTCTCTGCTCCAATATCCAAGGGAGGCCTGGCGCTCCCCCACCTACATCTCTACTTTCTCGCTAGCCAAATTCAATATATCCACAGCTGGCTGCATTCGGATGATACTGACACTGGCAATGTTCTACTAGCCCTCCGTGTGGGGTCGTGGGAAGCTCTCAGGCATTTGCCATATAGGAAGCTTGGCGATTACCCATCATACCCCTCCACTGTCTCGACTCCACATAAGGCCTGGACTCTAGCTTGTCAAATCGCTGGCCAGCCATCCCCGGTCATATCCCCCTATCTGGCTCTCTGGAGAAACTCCCATCTCCCCCATCTAAAAAACCTACAAGATGTGCATTACTGGCCCCAAATGGGGATAAAAGTTCTAGGAGATTTGCTAGTAGAGGGAACGTTCCCTACATTGACACAGCTACAAGCCAAAACGGGTGGGAAAGAGGTCCAATTCTACAGATTTCTACAACTAAGACATGCCTTTCAGGCACAATTCAACACGCTTAGTGTGGCCTACGCCTCTCCCCCGATGGAAGTGGTTCTCCGTACCCCCCAAACCTCTAAACTTATATCACGCCTTTATAACTCACTACTAGGCTCTACTCCTGCACCTTTCCTTCAGGCTCGACACAAGTGGGCCCACTGCATCCCCACTCTAACCGACGACCACTGGGAGGAAGCCACCGACTCGTTATATCGTGACCTGATATCCATCAAAGACAGAACGATTCAGTTCAAACTGATACATCAACTATACAGTACTCCAGTGAAATTAATGAGAATGGGTCTTCGTCCTGATGCAAATTGCCCTAAATGCCACGCTTCGGACGCCTCTTTCTTGCATCTTCTATGGGATTGTCCCCCGATTCAACAATACTGGATAGAGGTGATTGACTATATGGTGGGCAATCTAGAGTTCCCAAATGTACGTAATCCGGAGGTGTGCTTATTGAGTCTTATAGATGACCTCCTCCCGCTGAATAAATCTAGATCTCTGGCCAGGACTTTACTCTTTTATGCCAAAAAAGTCATTGTGATGACATGGATGGGTGACAAGCATCCCAACCTGGAACGTTGGATCAACCTGGTTAATGCTGTGCTCCCCTCGATCAGAATAACATATGAATTTCGAGGCTCCCCTGCGAAATTCCAGAAGGTGTGGGCCCCCTGGCTTGATATTCATTTAGTTGAGGATTAGCGCTGCTTCTGCGATTACTCTCATTTGTACTACGGTTGGCCCGTCTATAATCTGTTCGTAGCAAGTTGAGCATACGTTTATAGTGCAGCAGCATCTCTATATGTACTATGATAAACACTGTGCATTCTCTCTCCTTCTATCTTTCCCCCTTTCTTCCTTTCTTTCCTTTCTTGTTTATTGCAAAATGAAAATAAAAACCTTTTAAAAAAAAAAAAACGCTGCGTCTGGCCTTGCCCTTATGCTGTCTCCATGGGCAGGTGCCGCCACATGATGGGTTTATGTGGGAAGTATTGGGGGTTCATCAGTTGTGCATTGGGGTTGTGCCAGGTGTTAATAAAGAGTATAAAGGAAGAAAAGCTAAAATAATTCTGCAATGTTCACTTGCCCCCCAATGTAACCGAACCCTTCTGGCATCAGTAATAATAATAATAATAATAATAATAATAATAATAAAAATAAAAGTGGGATGCACAGGTATGAGAAATGATCTTGCACAGCCAACCCTGTATGTCACTTCATTCCAGCAGCTGAAAAATAGAACAATTGTATTGATTGGAGCAGGTTTATATCAGATGGAAGTCTTGCTATGGAAAACATTTTCACCTCATATAACTCATGGCGGAATTAAACAGAAGGGTTGAAGAGTGTCTGAAAGGTCAAGACTTGGGAGTCAATTTAGAGCTGACATAGGGATGGAAGGAGCCGCTGCTCATCAGCTCAGGGACATGTTGGGTTTGCTAAGGAGCCAGATGTTTCTCGCTGAGAAATGATCTTGTACAACTGGGCATCTGGATTATTTGGCTGCCGCGGGAGGGAAGGAACATTAGACGACACGGCTAATGACATGCACCTAAACAACTGCCAATTAATTCTTTTCATTTACTTGCAGTAGGGAGAACAGAGTGAGTAGAATGTTGGTACGAGTTAAGGGCAAGTAGGAATAAAAACTAAAGGGAGGAAGGAGACTAAAGTTCCCCTCCTGCTATTGGGACATCTGCTTTCTTAGAGCCAAGTGACAACTGCCCTCCTAGAATATTCTTATTATTAGTGGTATTAGGGTACAGTAGCATAACTTGGGGTACTAATCACATATTCACACATGGATAGCTGGGCAAAGAGCGGATGCAACATGACAGCTTTGTTAGCACTATTTGTTACCACTATACCTGCTCTCTGCATGAATATCCGTATATGAAAGGCTGCTGAGAATTCTGCGTAGTCTCACTCTGTAGCTTTGTGTCTAGTGCAATGGAATAAGGCCATACAGAAAAAGACAAGAGGTCCTCACCCATTATCAATATATATAGGACATTATGATATTTTGTGCATTAAGCTACAAACATATAAATTATAAATATATCGAAAAACGTATGTTGTATCTGTCACGAGCACCCGATGGCGCGCCTCTTCCCTTCCACGTCGGATCCAAAATGGCGGTGCCCACGATCTCCACATGGTTAGCAGTGACGCCGGTGCGATGACGTCACACGGACCGGCGCCAAATTCAAAATAATGCCCAATTGTAGGTTTTGTTTTGAACATTCCTGGGTGCTTTATTATTCCTGCCTGATTATTGACTTTGCTGTTTATCTGATGCCTTTTGAACTTCTACCTGGAAATTGATTACGTCTTCTCTTGAGCCCTATTTTGTACTGCGAACTTGGTGACACGGTCGGCACCCAACACCAGAACAAACACCAGGCACCCTGGTCTCGGCTCGTGCTTCACCAGTAGTGTGACCGCCTCGGGAGGAGCCCTCGGCTTACTTGGATGCCACCTGGACTTAAACGAGAGGTGCAAGATGAGGGTTCTGGATAGGCAGAGGGGCACGACTGTAGAGCAAAGTCTTTGGACGGAAGGGCGTTCAGCAAGAGAGTAGTCAGATCAGGCTGGGTCGGGGCAGGCAGAGAACAAACGTAGTCAAGCAGGCAAGGGTCAAACCAGGTAGTCAATCAAAGGGTTTAAGCAAGATCAGAGTCGGATAACAGGCAAAGAGTCAGGATACAGAGCGTAGAATAGTCAAAAGCCAGGCAGGGGTCAAAACAGGTAATCAGGAACAATAATCAAGCAAAATAGCAAAGCTAATAGCACCAGGAACAAATCCTATAACGGGCAAGGTCCAGTAATGAAAATTAAATTAAACTTTTGAATTTGGCGCCAATTGCGCACTGACGTCACCACGCCAGCGCGCCTGGGCCTTTAAGAGCCGTCGAGGTGCGCGCACGTGTCCTAAGTGCGTCGCCAGCGTGAGGAGAACAGGAGCGGCGCAGCAGGCGTCCACGCCAAGGACGCGGTGTGGACCCCGCTGCCCGCTAGACCACCAAGGTAGGTTTCTTACACTTGGACTTTGACCCCTGGGCTTCCTCCTCGGTCCGTACTACTACCGCTGGGAGCCGATAGGCCGCCTGACAGTATCAGTGTTTGCAATGGAAGAAAATGTAGCCCCAATTAAGACCAAATAGTTTTGCCATATTAACCACTAATCTGTATTTGACTCACCCACCCTGAGCTTGTGAGCTGAACAGTAGAACGCAGTGCCGGACTGGGATGCCAGGGGCCCAATAGAAAAACATAGACCATGGGACCACTTTCCAAACTATTATTCCTCTTGTCATTTAAACTCTTTATTCTCCTAGTCCTAATATTAAGCCTATTTTTCCCCATGAAGAAATAGGGAATAACCATGAAATAGGCCAAATGATTAGAAGCAAGAGGTCCACTGACACCTGGACCCACTGGGAGTTTTCCTGGTATCCTGGTGGGCCAGTCCGACACTGGTAGAACATGAGAACCTGTGGTTACAAAATATAAAATATCCTATAAATAATACAGTTCGCTGAGGTTAACACTGACGTGTCAGGTACACTAGGAAGGAAGGCAAGACAACTAAAAATGAGAAAATCCTAAGAAAACAAGCAGTAAAATGAAGAAAAACCCCTTCAAAGGCAAACTGTACAGAGCTCTGTGAAAAGAGCAGCTGGGAAATGCCTGAATCTTCATTATATGGAAAGATGGAACATTATCTCAGCAAGACCCTTGTGCTGGTGCTGAGTGGTGAAAAGCTGAGTGTAGATTAGTGTGGGTTTAGAGAAGATGTGAGGAGTATTCTGTGGATTGGCAGGTCATGAGAGTTCTTTTAATCTCATCACATTATTGATCTCTATAGAACAGTGATCCCCAACCAGTAGCTCTTGAGCAACATGTTGCTCTCCAACCCCTTGGATGTTGCTCTCAGTGGCCACAAAGCAGGAGCTTAATTTTGAATTCCAGGCTTGGAGGCAAGTTTTAGCTGTATCAAACCAGGTGTACTGCCAAACAGAGTCTCAATGTAGGTTGACAATCCACATAGGGGCTACCAAATGGACAATCACAACACTTATTTGGCACCCCAGGAACATTTTTCATGCATGTGTTGCTCCCCAACTCCCTTTACTTCTGAATGTTGCTCACGGTTCCAAAGGTTGGAGATCCCTGCTATAGAAGCATGCATAGTATGGGCTCTATCATTTAGGATATTGTCCAACTTATTAATAAAATCAAAATAAGCACGTTTGCTTTCTAATTTCTGCAACTTCTCTTGAGCTGTGTCTGAAAATTCTATGCCAGTTTTCTTGAAGGACCTGGGCTGCAGAATGTATTGGTCCTTAGATTATCAATCATATTTCAGTTTGCGTGCATGCAGCAGAGTAACCTGCCAGAATTCCAACTTGTCCAGAGTTCCAACAACTTGTCCAGAGTTCCACCAACTTCTCCAGAGTTCCAACAACTTGTCCAGAGTTCCACCAACTTCTCCAGAGTTCCAACAACTTGTCCAGAGTTCCACCAACTTCTCCAGAGTTCCAACAACTTGTCCAGAGTTCCAACAACTTGTCCAGAGTTCCACCAACTTCTCCAGAGTTCCAACAACTTGTCCAGAGTTCCACCAACTTGTCCAAACATCCAACAACTTGTCCAGAGTTCCACCAACTTGTCCAAACATCCACCAACTTGTCCAGAGTTCCATCAACTTGCGCAGGATTCCACCAAATTGTCTAGAGTTCCACCACTGCTTCTTGCTGGAAAACAATATCTAATATTCCGTTCTCCATGTGAGCAATTCAGTGATTCCCAGCTTAATACTTCAGTGATCTTTCTTTAGAAACAACAAACAAAGCTCTACCAATTACTCATTTAAGTATCCTGATTTGTACTTATAAGAAGCAATACCTTTACCCCATGGCATCATTCTGTGCAATCTGTTGTTGTGGTGCAAGCAATGCCAGTTACTTTTGATGAGCTGTATTAAAAATATGGTCCCAGAGAACAATTCTTTCCATGAAAAGAAAACTGACAAACAGTACGGGGCCCAGGTCTTTACTAGTGAAATAAATAGACCAAGATGAGGGCTTATTTAGTGTATTGTGTATGTTTTCCCACCTGATTTGCACTCAGGGAAAACACCGAAACGATACATCTACTCTATTTATTGCAGCATAACTTGCCTTTGAAGCTTCCCTGTGAAGTTAAGATCCTAATACAATAAATAAATAATAATCTGACTTACTTTGGGTTAGAAGTGGCAGAGACACTTTATAGGCTATGGGTTTGAGTTCAAAATGAAAACGCATTTGCTGTGCCAATAAACAAGTTTGTTGCATTGAAATGATGCACTTTGATTAGGTCTGATCTTTTACTGCAACTTTTATAAGCAAATCATAATAATAACGTCTGCCAATATGCAGTAATTCTCTTACCCCACATTTATCAACCCTTTACAAAAGGAACTACCCAACGATGTGGAAGAAACTTAAACTCTTACTTATCCAATGGAACAAACATAACATTTCATGGTTAGGTCGAATCAATGCAGTTACGGTACGTAACGATTTTACCCAAATTACTGTATCTTTTCCGATCCCTTCCTATTCCAGTACCTAAGAAAGAATTGGTAACATTACAAAGAACTCTTAATAGTTTTGTTTGGTCCTTTGGTTTTAATAGGATCTCTGGGGCGACGTTACAAAAAAGTCAAAAAACGGAGGCCTGGCTTTCCCAAACATATTGAAATACTATCAAGCAGCCCATTTGGCCCCAATTGTATTTTTTTGGGAAGGAATGTGGAAAGGAACTTACAAGTGTTCCATCAATTAGGTCAAGTAGAAACCTCATACAAAATACTAACTCGTGGTACTTGACTCCCTCACACCTACATAAAATGTTTCCATCCGACCCTCAGCCTGTTTTAGGAATTGTGGGGGAGAAGGAACCATGGCTCATATCTGGTGGCAATGCCCTTTGGTGCAAAGGTATTGGTCCAGGGTGTTTGGCTTAATTGATTCTATTACACAAATCCACATTAGGGAAGGAGCCCTGGGTAGCCTTATTTAATCATTGGATACCTAATATCAGTGGTAATTCTATAAAATTGATCACATTTATAGTTACAGAAGATTAACAACTAATTGCCAAATCATGTCGGACTCCATACCTTTCAATTCTGAAACGAAAGTTTCGGATTTCGGCAATAATGATCAAGAAAAATTGACTTCCATCCTATTAGGGACTCAGAAAATTTTTACAAATATGGCAACCATGGGCACCTGGGGCCACCAGCCAAGGCTTAATCATCTCTTTCAATATAAGGCCAATTCTTATTAAATGAAGGTGGACAATTAAAAGTATACATAATATTAGCAAAAAAATGGAGTTAACATGGCATGAAAGTTCAATATATTAGACTGCCGGACTAGTTTCCTACTCTAGTTTCCGTCTCGGAGTAGGTCAGCACTATATAAACAAACCAAAGGAAAACAGGTAAAGAAGAATAGGCAACAAGTTAAGTTTAAATTGGAAGTTTATTATTTTTGAAAGAATATACAAATGATAATACAACAGTCATATTGTTTTTGTTTTTATATCATTTTTGCATTCGACAAAATAATTGCTTTACATTGTACTGTACAAAAAATTAAAACCTTAAATGAAAAGATATATCAAAAAAAAATATGAAAACGATAAAAAAAAATCCTAATTCTCCACTTGAACACTGAGAACTGCTTGAAATGGCAGAGAAGCCACAAGGAGGCAGGAGCTTCTGAGATATAACCTTCTCCCTGGTTTCTACTTAGGGATGATACCCAGCCAGTATTTCACTAGCCCACACGTGCCCACCCTTAATCCACTCCTGCCCCCCTTCAATCCACCTCCAATCCCTGCCCTACTTAGTTTACTTGATGTGCCCAATGATGTCACAACTCCACCATATTTGCATCATGACTCTGCCCCTGAGTCAAGAGTGAGTGTATTGTCATTGAATCCATATACGTTTGTACAATACACAGTGAAACCAAACAACGTTCCTCTAGGACCTCTAGGTGCTACACAACATAGATGTACCGGACAACAGACAAAAAGTGCAAGTGCAAAAATCTGCAACTGGTGCAAGACAGGACAGTGCAGGGACAGGACAAGACACACTCAGTAGATGTAATATGTACAGTAAATAATGCTAAACGTCAGACATGATGGTGTATCATTGTGATATGACAGTAGTAAGAACATGATAAAGTGTAAATGTGCTCATAGGGAACAACTGTATCCAATGGCTATTTATTTATACAATAAGGTCAGATGGAGTGTGAGTGTCGGGGGAAGAAACAGTCTGGTAGTGAGGGCCCTAATGCTTCCGTACCTTTTTCCAGATGGCAGGAGAGTGAACAGTGAGTATGAGGGATGTGTTGGATCAGACACAATGCTGGTGGCTTTACAGATGCAGCGAGTGGTGTAAATGTCCATGATGGAAGGAAGAGACACCTATGATCTTCTCTGCTGTCTTCACTCTCCTCTGTAGGGTCTTGCGCTCCATGACTCCAGTGCAGTTCCAGGCCAGACAGTGATACAGCTGCTCAGGATGCTCTCAATAGTCCCTCTGTAGAAGGTTTTGAGTTTGGATGGTGGGGGATGGGATTTCCTCAGCTTGTGCAGGTAGTAGAGGTGCTGTTGGGCTTTCTTGGCTAAGTAGCTGGTGTTGTGGGACCAGGTGAGGTTCTCCGCCAGGTGGACACCAAGGAATTTGGTGCTTTTGACGATCTCCACATTAGAGCCGTCGATGTACAGTGGCAGGTGGTCACTCCTAGTCTTCCTAAAGTCAACAACCATCTCCTTTGTTTTGTCTACATTGAGAGACAGCTTGTTGGCTCTGCACCAGTCAGTTCATGATGTCATGAATTCATCCCTTTACAGACACGCCCCCACCCTGGCTGGAATAAAGACAAAAGATTGCAACCCTAATTCTACATCAACTATTATTCCTGCCCTTAACTCTATTAAGTTCTAGCTTAACTGTATTAAGTTGTATTAGTGTTTTCTGCTTCAAACTTTACACGGATCTCTCACTTCCCCTCTCTCATCTGAGCAAATAATACTGAAACATTGAAGACCAGTTGGTAGAAATAGGACATTATATATTTAAGGTGAACCTTTATGTCTTTGGTGCACAAAAAGTTTTTGATGCCTCATGTATCAGTGCAGGAAACAGTATTTTATTGATTTAATTTTAGCACTGACCGTGGAGAGTAGAAAAGAATCAGTATCAGAACCCCAAGCAACACACACTGTGCTCACATATCACTTACCCTGTTATTTTTACTGAATTAGGGATGGGGGCGGCAGCTGGACCTGGGTCAGAGGGGTCAGAGGGGTCCACCAGTTTTTTTCCCAATGTCCCAGATGTAATTATTCCGAATACATAATAAAACGCCATAACACATTTGATGACACCCTTTAAAACTAGCGTCTTTGGGGGCATTGGTTTATATCATAAATAAATGATTTTAACAAAAATCTCAGAAATCTGTCTTTGTGTAGAAATATGTTGCTCATGTTTTAAATTCTTTGTGCCATGATAAACAAACATAACCAAAAAAATATCCAAGTTTCTGGGTAGATTTATTTAAGTTTGCTTTGCCAATTATTCTGTGTTTTTTTTTCCATGCAGGTTCGGAATATTTGGATGTTAACTGTCTGCTAATTAGAAGTCTGTATGTTTCCAAAAACCATGTATAGATGATTTCATTGTGCGCGTTTCCCATAAACCTCAAATTACTTTTAATTAGAACGAATACTCTCCGTGTGTCGGGAAAAACCGCTGCTTTGCTTGGAAGGTTGACTGGACCCTGAGTTTTTCTTACTGTAGAACTGTGCTTTGCCGCGGGAAGTACAGGTATAGGATCTGTTATATGGAAATCTGTTATCCAGGAAGCTCTGAAATACAAGAAGGCCGTCTCCCATAGACTCCATTTTAATCAAATAATTCAAATTTTTTTTTAATTATTTCCTTTTTCTTTTTTGTAAAAACAAAAGCTTGTATTTGATCCCAACTAAGATATAATTAATCCTTCTTGGAAAACCAGCCTATTGGGTTTATTTCATGTTTATATGATTTTCTAGTAGACTGAAGGTATGAAGATCCATATTATGGAAAGATCTGGAAAACCCCAGGTCTTGAGCATTCTGAATAACAGATCCCCTATCTGTACTTATATCCAAATGGTTCCTGCTGTGGGTACAAGAGACCCTATCTGCCTACTAGGCTGTTTTAAGGAGGATCAAATCCTCAGTGTTAGATTCAGTGTGACCCCTTATCCGGAAAACCCCTCTATCTGTCTGTCTGTCTGTGTGTCAGTTTTAAATGTTGGGTTGCACAAGCATGCTCATTGCTTCTATTGAACTGATTGCCGAACCATTTCAAGAATTCAAGTATATGTAAAACTAATAGGCAGTTGAGGGCATCAGATTGAACGTCCCTAATATAAAGTGTTGAGAGATATCTGGGGGGTCATTTATTAAGTGCAAAAGGATAAAAGTCTGCAATCTGCACTGGACTCCAATCCATCTCTAGGTGCAGAGCAGGACACAAGCAGGCCCTGAATTTCTAATTTGGCCGTCCCTAGTCTATAGGGTCCTTCTTGCAGTGCCCCCCGTCTCTCGTGCGAATGTGCAGTTTCCAGCAGGAGCACTTGGGGATTTGGTCACAGAAGATGTAAAAAGCTGCACATCCCCAAAGCTTCTGAAAGAATTACAATGGGTCTGGCCGGCATGTTGTCCCGGGCCCGGGCCTTTGTGGCCTTCCCATGAATGTGGAATAAGCACTAAAGATGGCCATAGAGATAGAGATCCGCTCATTTGGCGATGTCACTAAACGAGCAGATTTCTCCTCGATATGCCAACATTGAAGTGGGTGATATTGGGCTGATCCAATTGTGAGCCTTAGGGCCCAATGATCAGATCATAATGGATCCGATACGGCGGTCTGATTGCGGGACAAGCACAGACGTGGCCACGATCTGACGGGTTTTCTTAACCTGCACGATCGAGATCTGCCCAACTTTCGGCCACATATGGATCAAGAATGCCCAACGGATGGCCCCAAACACAGCCTGTGTATGGAGGCTTTAAGGGACACACTTTTCCATCTATGGACTCTGTAGCTGATCCCCATCATTTTGCCTTGGTATAAAGACTATTAAGGGTTGGATAGGCTCCCACTCCATACAGCCTGTGCTCCTGACCCCTGCCCAATAGAAGAAATGACGCACGCCATATCGGGGGGGCCCCTGATGCAGCAGATCCCCCCAGTCCGACGCTGAGACTAATCTACAGTGGAAACCTATTTCCAGAAAATATATCTGCAAAACTGGGAACCAAAATTGCCCCCTACTTGTATCACCTGAAGTCCTATTTGTGCAATACAGGCAGAAAGATGACTGCTGAGCATGTTATTATAATTAATATGACCCGCCAGAATCCTTCAGAGCAGATATTCACCCCCCAAAAAAAAGACTCCTTCCAACTCGGCACAATATCTATATCCAGGGGCCCTGGAACCTGCATATCCTATAACCTAGGGAGGCTTGTGGAGCCATTCAGACTGCTTTCAAACCTGCTTAGACAACAACACAATATTGATGAATCAGCAAATGATTTGTAAACATGTCACAATATTATCCGGATGGATTAGTGACCTTCTCTGACCATTTCTACCCATTCTTTACATTTTTATCTGCAGAAGATTCCGCCCACTCACTAGTTCCTTGTTTATATTAATTCCTGCTTTTCACCAATAGTCCAATACGCAATAAATAGTTGGAGATGGAGGGGAGACTTTATCCTCATATTACCCGTATGAAGGGGGAGAGAAGAGCCCGGCCAAGCAATAAAGGAGAGGAGCAGAGAGAGAAAAGCAGCCGCTGCGACTGCCAAGTTACTAAAGAACATTCTGGTTGTAAAGTCAAAGGGAGTCATTGAAAGGAAGAAAAAAACAGGCACGATCCATTGATCAGCTCGGGGGGAAAAAAGGGAAAATGAGAGAACAGAGTCGTAGACAATACAGGGAATAAAATGCATCCGTATGTAACTATAAAAGAAAACATGTGGCAGACAGAAACATTACAGCTTGTGACTTCTAATAAGAGACAGCAGGGATTGAAGTAGAAATCTGACAGAGCACAGCATTCTGGGAGATGTAGTTCAGCTGGACTTATCTGGCATAAGCCATTCCCATTCATGTCATGGGAAAAAAAATGTTTTTTTCAAAACACATCAGTTAATAGTGCTGCTCCAGCAGAATTCTGCACTGAAATCTATTTCTCAAAAGAGCAAAGAGAATTTTTTATATTTAATTTTGAAATGTGACATGGGGCTAGACATATTGTCAGTTTCCCAGCTACCCCCAGTCATGTGACTTGTGCTCTGATAAACTTCAGTCTCTCTTTACTGCTGTACTGCAAGTTGGACTGATATCACCCCCTCCCCCAGCAGCCAAACAACAGAACAATGGGACGGTAACCAGATAGCAGCTCCCTAACACAAGATAACAGCTGCCTGGTAGATCTAAGAACAGCACTCAATAGTAAAATCCAGGTCCCACTGAGACACATTCAGTCAGTTACATTGAGTAGGAGAAACAACAGCCTGCCAGAAAGCAGTTCCATCCTAAAGTGCTGGCTCTTTCTGAAATCACATGACCAGGCAAAATGAGCTGAGATGCACCTACACACCAATATTACAACTAAATACACTTGCTGCTACAGGAATGACATTTTATATTGTACAGTGAATTATTTGCAGTGTAAACAGGGTCATTTAGACATAAAAACTACATCATAAAAATCATGAGAGAATCCCTTTAAAGGAGAACTACCCCCCCAATAAGAAAAGCCCTCTCCACTACCCTACATAGCCCCCTTCCCTGCTTCCTACTTGCATAGAGAATTACTCCAAAATGGGTCCCGGACAGTATGCGCAGTTATTTATGCAGAGTAGCGCAGCGCCATCTTCCAGGTCCTCCATCCTCTTCTATAAGGGAACGCAGTGTTTGGCGCATGTGCAGTTGGAGCAGTTCAGTATTCGTCCCAACTACGCAAGTGCCAAAAACTTCAGTGTGAAGAAAAGGAAGAGGATGCAAAGAAGACTGAAGACTGGGAGTGGGGACTATCTAGGGTAGTAGATGGGTATTTTCTTATTGGGGGCTTAGTTCCCCTTTAAGTATCTGTCGGTTCAGAAGATTAAAAAGGAGACAACAACAAACAATCCAAAAAACATTTTCATGTTGCAATTTGGGCGCAAAGGTAAATGGACAAATGGTGCAGAACACAAGAGATTCACTAGTCTCAAGTCACTCTAATTTGACCCCCTCTATATACTGTATATACTGTACAGGCATGGGACCTGTTATCCAGAATGTTTGATACCTGTGGTTAAAGGATAAGGGATCTTTCCTTAATTTAGATTTCCAAATCTTAGGCCTACCAAAAAAATTATTTAAACATGAATTGAACCCAATAGTATTGTTTTGCCCCCAATAAGGATTAATGAATTCTTCTGGGGTCAAGTACAAGGTGCCCTTATAGTAACATAGAAATAAAAGTGTAATCATTTGATTTAAACGGAGTCTATGGGAGATGGCCTTCCTGTAATTCAATGCTTTCTGGATAACAGATCCTATAACTGCATGTGTGTGTTTATATGTATAATAATAATAAATATAATAATAAATATACAAAAGAGAAAGAAAAAAGCCACAACTGAAGGCACTCGAGTCTTTTCCAAGGTTTTCCCCCAATTACAGTCTAGAAAATGATGAGACTGAGAGATATAACACCCCATAATATCCCCAATAAACACCAGAGAGATTCAGGGGCAGTAGTATGATGTGGAGGGTGATATTGTGAGACGATTTGCAATTGGCCTTCATTTTTTATTATTTGCAGTTTTTGAATTATTTAACTTTTCTTGAGCAGCTCTTCAAATCAGGTCCGGACTGGCAATCTGTGGGTTCTGGCAAATGCCAGCGGGGCTACTACAAGGTGCCATAGAAAGTCTGATTGGGCCTCTGTGTACCTGAAATGCCAGGGCCTATTTTAATTCTCAGTCCAGAACTGCCCCAAATTGGGATTCCAACAGCTGTCTTGTTGCTAGGGTACAATTTAACCTAGCAACCGGCAGTGGTTTGAAAGAGACAGGAATATGAATAGAGAAGGGCTGAAATAGAAAGATAAGTAATAGTAACAATAAAAATACATTTGTAGCCTCGGTGATAAACCCTATTTGCCTTTTAGTTTTTGCTCTTAAAGGGATACTGTCATGGGGAAAAAAAATTTTTTCAAAATGAATCAGTTAATAGTGCTGCTCCAGCAGAATTCTGCACTGAAATCCATTTCTCAAAAGAGCAAACAGATTTTTTTATATTCAATTTTGAAATCTGACATGGGGCTAGACGTATTGTCAGTTTCCCAGCTGCCCAAAGTCATGTGACTTGTGCTCTGATAAACTTCAATCACTCTTTACTGCTGTACTGCAAGTTGGAGTGATTTCACCCCTCCCCCCCAGCAGCCAAACAACAGAACAATGGAAAGGTAACCAGATAGCAGCTCCCTAACACAAGATAACAGCTGCCTGGTAGATCTAAGAACAACACTCAATAGTAAAATCCAGGTCTCACTGAGACACATTCAGTTACATTGAGAAGGAAAAACAGCAGCCTGCCAGAAAGCATTTCTCTCATAAAGTGCAGGCAAAAGTCACATGACTGGGGGCAGCTGGGAAATTGAAAATATGTCTAGCCCCATGTCAGCTTTCAAAATGAAGTAAAAAAAAAATCTGTTTGCTCTTTTGAGAAATGGATTTCAGTGCAGAATTCTGCTGGAGTAGCACTATTAACTGATTCGTTTTGAAAAAAACATGTTTTCCGATGACAGTATCCCTTTAATATCTTAGAATTAAAACAAAATAAATAATGAATGTACATTGCAAAAGTGCTTAGAAAAGCCCCCTCATCGGTTTTATGTTCTGTTGTTTTAACGGTTTACTTATCCTTTAACAAAAAGTTCATTAGGAATGTGTAAATGAGTTGTCTGAGCTAAACTGTGCAGGTTGTTTCCCTTAGGGTTCTTCCATTTATTCTCAGACAAGACTTCAGTGCCATGGAGCTTTCACGTGTTGCACCACAAGGGAACGCAGGAGTCAACACAATCCCTTCATTTCATTCCCACTCTAGTCATTGTGGCTCAGAAAATGCAGGTGTCGCATTCTGCCCGCAACTGTCACTTGTGCCCCAATGTGTACAGCCCAATAGGAAACACAGCGTTCCTTCCTGCGCCCCTGGAATGCATGAAAGATCCAGCGCAGAGGAATGCAGTAAATAATGCTTGTCTGTCGGTGCCCCCTGCTGGCACAGTCGATGCATTAAAATATAATACAGGATAGAATTTCAGTTCAGATTGAGACTCGGAATTCACACTTATCTGTATCTAGTCAAATAAACGATATATTAATATCTGGAACAAGACAAATAAAAAGGAATAAAACCAATTAAAAACAAGCTCAGTGGAATGTCGAATTTAATTCATAATTCATGGCCACGGCGTTTCAGTGTTTCCAGGCGGTGGATCCACATTGTTTCTTTTTTCATAATTCTTTAACCCTATCACCTCCGCAGTTTTGGCACATTATCCGCTACTTGGAACTGGAACTGATGCAGCTCTTGGCCCTTTTCTATAAAGTCACATGGCACCAGTTTTTAATTTTTTTTTAAAATTAAGTTGTGTTTGTTGATCCTTTTCTTGACCATAAGGCTTGTCCGAGCCACATATAGTTGCCTGCAAGGACATTTGAGGCCATATGTGAATACACAGGTATAGTCTCCATTACTTCAACTGGTTTTTTTTAAGAGGGGTGGTATAATCAGATTGGCTCCTCTGGTTCTCTTTTTCCTAAATGTATATACTTTGTGTTTAACTTTAACATACAGCTATGGGACCTGTTATCCAGAATGCTCGGGACCTGGGGCTTTCCGAATAACAGATTTTTCCGTAATTTGGATCTTCATACCTGAATCTACGAGAATATTATGTTAACATGAAATAAAGCCAATAGGCTGGTTTTGCCTCCAATAAGGATTAGTTATATCTTAGTTGGGATCAAGTACATGGTTCTATTTTATTTAGGGATGCACCGAATCCAGGATTCGGCCTTTTTCAGTAGGATTCGGCTGAATCCTTCTGCCCGGCCAAACCGAATCCGAATCCTAATTTGCATATGTAAATTAGGGGCGGGGATGAAAAAATCACGTGACTATTTGTCACAAAACAAGGAAGTATAAAATGTTTTCCCCTTCCCACCCCTCGGATTCGGTTCAGTATTCGGCCAAATCTTTTGCAAAGGATTCGGGGGTTCGGCCGAATCTAAAAAATTGGATTCGGTGCATCCCTAATTTTATTATTACAAAAAAGAAAAATCTTTATTCTTTTTAAATCTGGATAAAATTGAGTCTATGCATTGGCATAATTTCTGGATAATGGGTTTCCGGATAACGGATCCCATACCTGTAGCTTATATATGTATATATTCGAGCAATGGTAAAGTATGTTACCACACCAAATTAGAGTATTTGAAAAAAAAGAGCAGGGCTGTCCGGCACTCAAACGGATCCACGTGGAATATTTTAGATAAATAATATCTCATTATTAGCCGAAGTTAAAAAAAAGTATACTTGCATCTCCATCTGCCCTTACACAAACGTGTCGGCAGACTTAGAAAGCCCAGGTTATTCTGAAAAAAATGATGTATAATTTTCCCCAGGTAAAATAACCTGCCCTACCCCCAAAATTCCAATTTGATGTCTGACTGATTTGACTGGTTTAGTGAGAGCTAAATAGAAATGGAGAGGGGTCGCGCACTCAATGAGGGAAATGACACTTAGGGGCACATTTACTTAGGGTCCAATATCGAGGGTTAATTAACCCTCGATATTCGACCGTCTAAGTAAAATCCTTCGACTTCGAATATCGAAGTCGAAGGATTTACCGCCTTTCTTACGATCAAACAATCGGAGGAAAAATCGTTCGATCAAACGATTAAATCCTTCGAATCGAATGATTCGAAGGATTTTAATCCATTGATCGAACGATTTTCCTTATGATCAGAAAATTGAAAATTGTTAGGAAGCCTATGGGGACCTTCCCTATAGACTAACATTGATGCTCAGTAGGTTTCAGGTGGTGAAGTACTTGGTCGAAGTTTTTTTTAAAGAGACAGTACTTCGACTATCGAATGGTCGAATAGTCGAACGATTTTTAGTTTGAATCTGACACGGTCAAATTTGGGGAGATTAGTCACCTGGCGACAAATCTCCTCTTCTTCGGGCGACTAATCTCCCCGAGCTGCGTTCCTAACAGCTAGAATATAAATCGCCGCGGGATGGCACTCAGAGCACCTCACAAGGAAACTTCAGGAGACTTCGGAAAATGAAGCAATCCAAGTGCCATCCCGTTGCCGATTTATATTCTAGCTGAACGCAGTTCGGGGAGATTAGTCGCCCCGAAGAAGAGGAAATTTGTCGCTGGGCAACTAATCTCTCTGTATCTGACCGTGTGTCTCTGCCCTTAGAGGCGGCTTTTGTCGCCCCATGTGACTGGCCGCTCAGTGATGTCTGAGGCAAGTTTCTCACCTGAGTGGCCCTGAGGCCCAGATTTGAAGCCACAAAGGCACGGGCCTAGGGCAACGAAATTTAAGGGGCAGCATGCCGTCCCGCCACAATCCTGATATACATTGGGAACTCTGAGTTCCCCGGCACTATGGCCCGTGCTTGCAGTGGGGGGATGTGCGAGTGGCTGGTGGGCGCTAGGACCCTGAGGCCTCGGGGCGATGTGCAGGGAAATCCAGCCCTGCTCATATGTCCAGTCTCCCCCTTACCCAGCTGAACCCCCAAGATGGCATAAGTATATCTACAGTATATCATAATGAAATATATCTTGGGTAAGGATGAAAGTTGACCACAGTTTTATTGGCTCACTAGAAAGTGATGGGCACATAGCGCAGAAGGTGACATAAAGCAAAGACAAATAGCTGCCGCCAGTTATGATGTAATAACCCCCCCCCCAATTAACAGTAAAATGGGACAGGTGATGTTACATAATTCAAATGTTCAATGACACCCGCAGCTCCTATAGGCAGACCTCCCTTGCTCAAATCAAACAAATTCAGAATAAAATTCCTATTTTGTGCGTGGCCTTTAATGTGCTCTACGTGAGTTGATATTTAAGGCAGTGCTGCCCTCTTGTGGCCAAAACCTGCAATGATGCAGATCAAATTCTTTTTTGTTTAGATAAAAAGTATATGATTATTATTATTATTAATGTGTATTTATATAGCGCCAACATATTTCGCTGCGCTGATAAATGTATCATTATGGTAAATGGAAATACTTTTTTCTATTCATGAAAATACCTGATTTTGAAATCTCAATGCCAATACCAATCTATATATATCATAGAAGTGATAAGAACCTTAGATTGTAAACTGGGGCAGGGACTTATGTGAATGATCTCAAATCCAGGGGCGTAACTAGTGGACCCGCACCCCCTCTGGACCCCATATTTACTATGTCAATTTTACAACATTTTGCAGGTTATGAAAGTTTGAAAATATTTCTGGGAGCTTTAGGGCCATTTTTTATGTCTTATAACAGTTTTGCTTATGAAGGTGCAATAGCCCTTGAAGCTGTTTTAAGTGTTCTCCCAAGAGACCTGTTTATCTTAAAGGGGTTGTATGTTATACAATGGCCAATTCTACCCAACTTTTTCATTGGATTTCATTATTCATTTTTTTTACAGCTTTTTTAAAATTATTTGTCTTCTTCTTTTGACTCTTTAAACCTTTCAAATGGGGGTCACTGACCCCATCTAAAACAAATGCTCTGTAAGGCTACAAATGTTTTGTTAGTTACTTTTTATTCCTCATCTTTCTATTCAGGCCTCTCCTATTCATATTCCAGTCTCTTATTCAAATCAGTGCATGGTTACTAGGAGAATTTGGACCTTAGCAACCAGACTGCTAAAATTGCAAACTGCAGAGCTGCTGAATAAAAAGCGAAATAACTCAAAAACCACAAATAATAAAAAATAAAAAAAAATTCAAATTGTATCAGAATATCCCTCTCTACATCATACTAACAGTTAAAGGGGTGGATCACCTTTAAGTTAACTTTTAGTATGTTATTTAATGGCCAATGCTAAGCAACTTTTCCATTGGTCTTCATTATTTATTTATTTTTACAGTTTTTTAAATTATTTGTCTTTTGACTCTATCCAGCTTTCCAATAGGGGTCACTGACCCCATCTAAAAAACAAATGCTCTGTAAGGCTACACATTTATTATTATTGCTACTTTGTATTACTTTTGTATCTTTCTATTCAGGCCTTTCCTATTCATATTACAGTGTCTTATACAAATTAATGCATGGTTGCTGGGGAAATTTGGACCCTAGCAACCAGACTGTCGATATTGCAAACTGGAGAGCTGCTGAATAAAAAGCTAAATAACTCAAAAACCACAAATAAAAAATGAAAATCAATTTCAAATTGTCTCAGAATATCACTCTCTACATCATACTTAAAGTTAACTCAAAGGTGAACAGCTCCTTTAAATAGTTAAAATGTATCTTTGTTTATCTTAAATTGTGACAAATGTATCAAAGTGCAGGTTCTGGGTCTCTGGGCAAAACTTTCTTATTCTAATTAAGTTTCAGAAACTTTGTATCTTTTTCTGCCGTCAGTGCAGGAGATCGAAGAGAAATTTGGGAGTTTTTAATAAAAATCCAGAACTGTGGGCTGAGCTGTCAAAATCGGGACTGTCCCACAGAAAACGGGAGAGTTGGGAGGAATGGTTCTGGGAGTGACATGGCCGCTATACTGTAACATGTCAGTATGGGAATATGGACTGGTGTCTGTAGAAATCAGAGACTTACAGCCTTAAAGGCAACAATTTAAAGGCCAATTATAATAAAAAACAATATTCAAATAATGTCCACAAAAATCTTAACACATTCTGTGCCCACGAGGCACTTAACTATAGGCTGGGGTTCTGATGAATGAGGGGAACCCTGCGTTTTAGGAAAGATACCGATGTTCAGGAAAGCATTTTGTTACATGATGGCACAGGTAAAGTATGTTATCCTGAAACCCATTATCCAGAAAGCTCCGAATTAAGGAAAGGTCCTCTCCTATAGACTCCATTTTATCCAAATAATCCAATTTTTTAAAAATATTTTCCTTTTTCTGTGTAATAATAAAACAGTCGCTTGTACTTGAGGCAAAACCAGCCTATTGGGTTTATTTCATGTTTAAATTATTATTTCAGCAGACTTTATTATTATTATTATTATTATTATTATTATTAACATGTATTTATATAGACTTACGGTATAAAGATCCCAATTAAGGATCTGGAAAACCCCTGGTCCAAATCATTCTGGATAACAGGTCCCATACCTGTATACACTGTAATTTGCTCTTCTGCTAGGACAATTCACTGTAACTTTACATTATATTTGCAATTGTTTTTCATTTTTTACTATTTGTGGATTTTGTTAGTGTCCCGATTCCCTAGCAACCGTGCATTGATATGAATAAAAGAATGAAATATGAATAGGAGAGAGGCCTGAATAGAAAGACGTGTATCTAAAAGTAGCAATAACAATATATCGTAGCCTTATGATGCACAGGGAGATCCGCTCGTTTGTCGATTTCGCCAAACGAGCAGATGTCTCCCCGATATGCCGACATTGACAATACAATTGTAGCCTCACAAAGTAATTGTTGATTGGTTGCCAGGGTCAGTGACCCCTCCCCATATAAAAACTGGAAAGAGGCAGCAGAAGAAAGCAGATCATTTTACTTTTACATTTTTTTTTTTTTTTTAGTATAAAAAATAAAAATGATGACCAAGTGAAAAGTGAAATGGAGCCTTATTTCTGAACTTTGGGTCACGTGTTAATGGACAACAATAATCTTCAACATATAATCAAGGGTTAAAGCATTTCGGGGAATTGTAGTCCAGTGACAATGGGGACCCAACGATCAGGGCCGCCATCAGGGGGGGACAGGGGGGACAAGCGTACCGGGCCCGGGCATGAAGGGGGGCCCGGCAGCGCTGCATTTTTTGAAGATCTGGGCCCCCCTTACGAGCGCCCGAGCCGTACGTCTTGCCTCTTCAGTGCCGAATGCGGAAGTGCCGAAAAGCCGAAGCCGATGCGACGAAAAGACCCGAAGTCACGGAAAGACCCGCAGTCACGAAAAGAGGCGAAGTTGAAGTACTGAAGCCATGAGTTCAATTCTACTGAACACCAGTTTGTGTGTTTTTTTTGTTTTTTTTAATCCCCTGGCCACCAATGTATTATTTCAATATTCTATAGGCCCCTGCCACCAATCTTTTTGTAAAACATTTTTTTTTGGGGCCCCAATTTATTTTTAACTTGTAAGGGGCCCCTTGCCACCAATGTTTTTTTTTTTTTAATTTTTTTTTTTTCTAAAAAAAATTTTGGGGCCCCAATTTTTTTTAACTTGTAAGGGGGCCCCTGCCACTTTTTTTTTCAAAAAACTTATTTTTTTTAAAAAAAAATTTTGGGGCCTCAATTTGTTTTTAACTTATAAGGGGGCCCCTGCCACCAATGTTTTTTTTAAAAAAAACATTTTTTAAAATTTAAAAAAAATAAATAAATTTTTTTGGGGGCCCCAATTTTTTTAAACTTATAAGGGGGCCCCTGCCACCAATGTTTTTTTTTTTTTTTTTTTTAAAAACAAACATTTTTTTTTTAAAAAAATAATTTTTTAAAAAAAATTTTGGGGCCCCAATTTTTTTTAACTTGTAAGGGGGCCCCTGCCACATTTTTTTTTTTTTTTTTTCAAAAAACTTTTTTTTTAATTTTTTTTGGGGCCCCAATTTGTTTTTAACTTATAAGGGGGCTCCTGCCACCAATGTTTTTTTTTAATTTTTTTTTTGTTGGGGCCCCAAGTTTTTTTTAACTTATAAGGGGGCCCCTGCCACCAATGTTTTTTTTAAAAAAAAATTTTTTTTTTTTTTTACATTTTTTTTTTGGGGCCCCAATTTTTTATAAGGGGGCCCTGACCATCAATAGCTTTTTGTGTGTGTGGGGGGGGGGTTACTTTTTTAGCGCTGATGTCTGTGTGGTCTTTTAACTGTGATGTGGAGTGGGCGGCATATGGGGTGGAGCTTGGTTGTCAGTGTTGTTGTACGGGGCCCCGTGATTTCTAATGGTGGCCCTGCCAACGGTTCATCAGAAGGGTAAAAAACCTGACATTTCACTGCTGATCAGTAAATTCTTTATGTAAATGTAACTTTTCACGTTGCACTGAGAGAGTGTGGAAGTGTATACCAGCTCCTCATACTACGTTAAATTGTCTGTAATGCTCCTTACATATTTGTTATCCAGAAACCCATTATCCAGAAAGCTTCGAATTACGAGAGGTCATCTCCCATACACTCCATTTTATCCAAATTTTTAAAACTGATTTCCTTTTTCTGTGTAATAATAAAACAGTCGCTTGTACCTGATCCCAACTAAGATATAATTAATCCTTATTGGATGTAAAACCAGCCTATTGGGTTTATTTCATGTTTATATGATTTTATAGTAGACTTAATGTATGAAGATCCAAATTACAGAAAGATCTGTTATCTGGAAACCCCCAGGTCCCGAGCATTCTGGATAACAGGTCCCATACCTGTAATAATAAAACAGTCGCTTGTACTTGATCCCAACTAAGATATAATTAATTCTTATTGGAAGCAAAACCAGCCTATTGGGTTTATTTGGGGGCCGATTCACTAACTTCAAGTGAAGGATTCGAAGTAAAAAAACTTCGAATTTCAAAGTGTTTTTTGGACTACTTCGACCATCGAATGGGCTACTTCGACCTTCGACTTCGAATCGAAGGACTATTCAACCATTCGATAGTCGAAGTACTGTCTCTTTAAAAAAAACTTCGACCCCCTACCGAACTCAATGTTAGCCTATGGGGAAAGTCCCCATAGGCTTTCCTAAATTTTTTTTGATCGAAGGATATTCCTTCGATCGTTGGATTAAAATCCTTCGAATCGAACGATTCGAAGGATTTAATCGTTCAATCGAAGGAATAATCCTTCGATCGTTCGATCGTACTATCTGCGCTAAATCCTTCGACTTCGATATTCAAAGTCGAAGGATTTTAATTCCCATTCGAATATCGAGGGTTAATTAACCCTTAATATTCGACCCTTAGTTAATCGGCCCCTTAATGTTTATATGATTTTCTAGTAGACTTAAAGGAAAACTATACCCCCCAAACAATGTAGGTCTCTATAAAAAGATATTGCATAAAACAGCTCATATGTAAAATCCTGCTTCATGTAAATAAACCATTTTCATATTAATATACTTTTCTAGTAGTATGTGTCATTGGGTAATCATAAATAGAAAATTGCCATTTTAAAAAATAAGGGCCACCCCCTGGGATCGTAGGATTCACTGTACTCACAAACATACCAACAAACCATACTTGTTAGGTCACATGAGCCAATTAACAGACAGAGTTGTGTCTTTTGCTTCAACACTTCTTCCTGTTACAGTTAGAATTGAAGTATTTCTGGTCAGGTGATCTCTTCCTGTTACAGTTAGAGCTGCAGTATTTCTGGTCAGGTGATCTCTTCCTGTTACAGTTAGAGCTGCAGTATTTCTGGTCAGGTGATCTCTTCCTGTTACAGTTAGAGCTGCAGTATTTCTGGTCAGGTGATCTCTTCCTGTTACAGTTAGAGCTGCAGTATTTCTGGTCAGGTGATCTCTTCCTGTTACAGTTAGAGCTGCAGTATTTCTGGTCAGGTGATCCCTTCCTGTTACAGTTAGAGCTGCAGTATTTCTGGTCAGGTGATCTCTTCCTGTTACAGTTAGAGCTGCAGTATTTCTGGTCAGGTGATCTCTTCCTGTTACAGTTAGAGCTGCAGTATTTCTGGTCAGGTGATCTCTTCCTGTTACAGTTAGAGCTGCAGTATTTCTGGTCAGGTGATCCCTTCCTGTTACAGTTAGAGCTGCAGTATTTCTGGTCAGGTGATCTCTTCCTGTTACAGTTAGAGCTGCAGTATTTCTGGTCAGGTGATCTCTTCCTGTTACAGTTAGAGCTGCAGTATTTCTGGTCAGGTGATCTCTTCCTGTTACAGTTAGAGCTGCAGTATTTCTGGTCAGGTGATCTCTTCCTGTTACAGTTAGAGCTGCAGTATTTCTGGTCAGGTGATCCCTTCCTGTTACAGTTAGAGCTGCAGTATTTCCGGTCAGGTGATCTCTTCCTGTTACAGTTAGAGCTGCAGTATTTCTGGTCAGGTGATCTCTTCCTGTTACAGTTAGAGCTGCAGTATTTCTGGTCAGGTGATCTCTTCCTGTTCAGTTAGAGCTGTAGTATTTCTGTCAGATGATCTCTTCCTGTTACAGTTAGAGCTGCAGTATTTCTGCTCAGGTGATCTCTTCCTGTTACAGTAAGAGCTGCAGTATTTCTGCTCAGGTGATCTCTTCCTGTTACAGTTAGAGCTGCAGCATTTCTGCTCAGGTGATCTCTTCCTGTTACAGTTAGAGCTGCAGTATTTCTGCTCAGGTGATCTCTGAGGCAGCACACAGACCATCAGGAAATGGTGGCTCAAGGCAAGAGATGTAAAAGGGCAATATTTACTTACATATATACACCAGTTTCGTAAGGTACTTTAATATGTCACTTAATTTGATATAAACTATCTGTTGCTCAAGTATTCATTTTGGGGGTATAGTTTTCCTTTAAAACATAACATTCCTTTCTGTATTCGCCTTGTCCAGACTGTAATTACAGTTAAATCTGTGCTATTTGGAATGATTTTTGTATAGAAACTGAAGAAGACCATCTCAGAGCAGCAGATGCTGGCGGACACAGTTGTAAAGGATGGAGAATCACTGCTCTCGATTAATTCCTCAGGTAAGCGCATCTCATAAGTTAATAGCATGACATTATTGATACTATGGGCAATACAACTATTTATAGTATAATGTATGCAGGAAAACGGAAACACATGTGGGGTCTTAAGTGAGACCTTGGACACGAGCAGTATGGGTGACAAATGACTTACATTAGGGACCTGACTGTCCTCTGCACCTCACACCAGAAAGAAGTAATAAGAGCATTCCCTCATTTGTTTGTCTAAATAACATACAACTTCCAGCAGATCACAAAGTGGAAAACATTGTGGGATTGCTTAAATTATTTTTGCCCTTTGCACTTTAACCTCTTTCAGTCCTTTTCAGACGGTTGGTGTTCATTCAGCAGCTCTGCAGTTGGTACCTTGAATCTCATTTTTCTCAGGTCTTTTAAATTTAACATAAGCTTCCTTATACTGAAATAATGAACTTTCTAAATACAATCAATTACAAATTCTGTATAGTTTCTGAAATAATCAAGTTTATCTTCACTACTCCTCTCTCAGCATCTGTTTCTCTTCATTCTCTCTTCATGCAGCAGTTGGGTGTCAGATATTCACTGACAGTTACATCCAATATATCTTATAGGGGGGCTCCTTTTGCCTAGAAGATGTATTAGGGTAGAACTACATGAGCGCTTTTACCTGCAATAGAGATGAATGGCAGGCGTCACGTCGGATGCTCCGAATCTAAGGTAAGTAATAAGAATGTTGGACGTTGTAGCTGCGTGCCCTGACATGACACAACTGTCAGATGCGAATGCTGCATGTTGTGTCTTCATCCGACAGTTGTGTTGTGTCAGATGCACGCAGCAACAACATTCAATGTTTCTATTACTTACCTTAGATTCGGTGCATCGCAGGTAAAAGCTCTCATGTATTTCTACCCTTAGAGGTCACTCTATTAAACTCACCAGACATCATGTCTCTCTACATGCAGGATTTGTGCAAAAGGCAGTTATTTTGTTACATTTTGTTTGTACTGGAATCAGGAGCCCCCCTATAAGATATATTGGATCTAAAGGTGTGCATACACGGAGAGACCGCTCGTTTGGCGATGTTGCCAAACGAGCGGATCTCTCTCCGATATACCAACATTGAGGTGGGCAATATCAGGCTGATCCAATCGTGGGCCCTAGGCCCCAACGATCAGATCCTAACAAATGGGAACGGGCGGCCGGATCGGGGGATAGCATCAACAAACAGATGCGGCCACGATCCGACGGGATTTTTTGTCCCATCCGATCGAGATCTGGCCCACTTTTGGCCAGATCTCGATCGTGGAAGCCCGTCGGGGGGCCCCATACACGGGCCAATAAGCTGCCGACTCGGTCTGTCAGCAGCTTTTATCGGCCCGTGTATGGCCACCTTTACTGTCAGTGAATATCTGACACCCAACTGCTGCATGAAGAGCAAATGACGAGAAACAGATGCTGAGAGTAGGGATGTAGCGAACGTCGGAAAAAAAGTTCGCGAACATATTCGCGAACTTCCGCAAAAATGCGAGCGGTTCGCGAACGGTTCGCGAACCCCATAGACTTCAATGGGAAGGCGAACTTTAACATCTAAAAAAAAAATTTCTGGCCAGAAAAATGATTTTAAAGTTGTTTAAAGGGTGCAACGACCTGGACAGTGGCATGCCAGAGGGGGATCAAGGGCAAAAATGTATCTGAAAAATCTGCCTGTGTGTGCTTGGAAGAGATAGTGTAGGGGGAGAGCTGTTAGTGATTTCAGGGACAGATGATAGTAAGTTTGCTGGCTAGTAATCTGCTTGATACTGCTCTGTATTGGAGGGACAGAAGTCTGCAGGGATTTGAGGGACATTTTAGCTTAGGTAGCTTTGCTGGCTAGTAATCTACTGTTCTCTTTAAACAACTGCCATACGTTGACCTTGTAGGCATTGTTTGCCCAGTTTTTTTGGACGCAGCCACTGAAGCACAGTTGCCAGAAAAAATATGCCATATAAATGCTGAAAATAGTAATTTTTCGCCATACGTTGACCTTGTAGACATTGTTTGCCCAGTTTTTTTGGTTGCAGCCACTGAAGCACAGTTGCCAGAAAAAATATGCCATATAAATGCTGAAAATAGTAATTTTTTGCCATACGTTGACCTTGTAGGCATTGTTTGCCCAGTTTTTTTGGTCGCAGCCACTGAAGCACAGTTGCCAGAAAAAATATGCCATATAAATGCTGAAAATAGTCATTTTTTGCCATATACGTTGAGTCAACGTATGGCAAAAAATGACTATTTTCAGCATTTATATGGCATATTTTTTCTGGCCTCTGTGCTTCAGTGGCTGCGGCCAAAAAAACTGGGCAAACAATGCCTACAAGGTCAACGTATACACTACTACAGCGGTGGATACGGATTACGTAAAATATATGAATGCTGCTTGAAAAAAAGTAACTCAAGTGGTTTTTCTAGAGACGATAATATTATCAATATTTAGACAAAATGTGAACAAGCTCACACAGCTAGATGGCGGGTTGAAGAAAACACTGTGCAAATAATGCCTACAAGGTCAACGTATACACTACTACAGCGGTGGATACGGATTACGTAAAATATATTATGGCTGCTTGAAAAAAGTCACTCCGGTGTTTTTTCTGGAGACGGTAATATTATGGATATTTAGACAGAATGTGAACAAGGTCACACAGCTAGATGGCGGGTTGAAGAAAACAGTGTGCAAATAATGCCTACAGGGCAAATAATGCCTAAAAGGTCAACTTATACACTACTACAGCGGTAGTAAAATAAAAAAAGTAAAATAAAAAAAAAATGAATATTAAAAAAAAAAAATTAAAGTTGGTGCTGCTGAACTACTAGGAGCAGCAGATTAGCACACCAGTCCCACTCCCCAACACTGCTAGACTAATAGCACTGGGCTCTTATAGTAGTAGTAGTAGTAGTAGTAGTAGTAAAACAACAAAAAAATAAATAAAAGCAGTCCTTACAAGGACTACTGTTATTGCAGCAGTCAGCAGATGAGATCAGAAGCAGGACAGCTGCCCACTGCAGCTACATACAGAGCACTGCAGTAGAAGGTAGATTACTAGCCAGCAAAGCTACCTAAGCTTAAATGTCCCTCAAACCCCTGCAGACTTCTGTCCCTCCAATAACAGAGCAGTATCAAAACGATTACTAGCCAGCAAACTTTCAACTGTCCCTGAAATCACTAACAGGCAGCAGCTCTCTCCCTACACTATCTCTTCAGCACACACAGGCAGAGTGAAAAAACGCTGCAGGGCTTCAGTTTATATATGGAAGGGGAGTGGTCCAGGGGAGAGCTTCCTGATTGGCTGCCATGTACCTGCTGGTCTGGGGTGAGAGGGCAAAAAAAAGCGCCAACAATGGCGAACCCAAAATGGCGAACGTCGCGCGACGTTCGCGAACTTCCGGCGAGCGCGAACACCCGATGTTCGCGCGAACAAGTTCGCCGGCGAACAGTTCGCGACATCTCTAGCTGAGAGAGGAATAGTGAACATAAACTTGATTATTTCAGAAACAATGCAGAATATTTAATTGATTGTATTTACAAGGTTTCTTATTTCAGTGTGAGGAAGCTTATATTACATTTTATTTTCGAGATAGTTCCCCTTTAACATGAAGTGCAGTGAGAAATCTTGTTTCCATAAGGCCTATGAATTATTTAAATCTCAGCAGCCGGACCTTTCCCTGCTCTGCTCGTTTATCTGGGAACTAAAATGTTGGAGGTAGAGCTGAGGGCTTGGGCAGGTATAGTCTACTTATTACACAGGTGCCAATAAACCTTTGTGTTATTCCATGTTAGTGCTGAGAGACGCCCTGTCGCTGATTTCCAAACAACATGGAGAGCTGGATAGAGAAGCGGAGCGCCTGTACTCCTCAGTGCTGGGAGCTATGGAGACCATCTCTGATGACAGTTGGGGACGACTAGTAACCTAAAACACTGCGTTTCCTTGGAGATGGATTCAAGTTCGGTAAGGACAGAGAAGGAAAGTAACCTGAAACATCATCACTTCTCTTCACCTGTGTGTGTAGCAAACATTCCAATATTTTCAACACCCAGTTCTGCCCAGACTCAATTCCCATCAATTCCGCAGCTTCTCTCAAGGCACAGATGCAAAAGTTCTCTTTAGTTTTGTCTCATCAGCAGCCGCTGATACACTGTGATCCATAGGACACACGGGTGGCCCTGGCGATGATATCGATGTACTGACCACAAAGGAACACGTTTTCTGGTATATCCACAAGCTACGGACGTTTTGGCTATTTCTGTGTATCCTAAAATGTTGGCTGGGAGGACTATGGAAGATAATATAGAACCTTGTGGAAGTCTCTTGTATTGGTAGATACATTAGAAATAATCAAGGAAAAGTTGGTTGACATTTTAGGAAGTGAGAAAACCCCTGGCAGTTGTTACATCCAATATATCTTATAGGGGGGCTCCTTTCCTAGCAGATGAATTAGAGCTCACTCAAATAACTGATTCCAGTACAAACAAAATCTAACAAAATAACTGCCTTTTGCACAAATTCTGCATGTAGAGAGACATGATGTCTGGTGAGTTTAATAGAGTGACCTCTAATACATCTTCTAGGCAAAAGGAGCCCCCCTATAAGATATATTGGATGTAACTGTCAGTGAATATCTGACACCCAACTGCTGCATGAAGAGAGAATGAAGAGAAACAGATGCAGAGAGAGGAATAGTGAACATAAACTTGATTATTTCAGAAACAATGCAGAATATTTAATTGATTATATTTGGAAAATGAGGAAGTTTATATAATTTTCAGTTTAGCGATCGTTCCCCTTTAATGACTACCAGCATAGAATATGACTTATGATGTAAAGAGCATGTTGCCGTATTTCATTAATAAATTGTATTTAATTGTATGAAACTATATGTTCTTAGATTCAAACTAGGGTTGCACCTAATCTAGCATTCGGATCGGGATTCGGCCTTTTTCTGCAGGATTTGGGTTCTGTTGTATCCTTCTGCCCAGCCGAACCAAACCCAAATTTGCATATGCAAATTAGGGGCGGGAGGGAAATCACGGGACTTTTTACCAATAAGGAAGTAAAACATGTTTTCACCAAAAAAAAAAAAAGTATTTCTCCCAAAATACAACATGAATTTGAGTGTTAATTGAGTGTCCATGTTGTATGTTATATACAGGTTCCTGGCTGTTACACAGATCAACACTAGCGGATCTGTTACTGTTGTATGATTTGTTACTTTATTAAGGGGCTGTTTTTTTTTTATATTTATTTGTATTGACATTTGTGTATGAATTGTATATGGGATTTTATAAATAGAATTCATACAGAATCGGTATGGTCATTATTTTTTATATATATTTACCCTTGTTCAGTGGAACAGTCGTGGCCACTTGCCTTTCTAAAGCTGCTCAAATATAGTGAAGTATTTCATATATTCTGTTTAGTTTCAGGTAGAGTCCTGCAGCGTGTCGGGTACCCTGGAGGTTTCGGGAGCGGGTATAGACGCGGGTCGGGGTATTTGCGGGTCGCAGATCTTCTCAATAGCGAGTTTTACTCCTTGTTTTCCTGATCACGCCTACTTCTAATGATGTCACTTCCGGTTTACAATGAGCACTTCCTGTTTATTGATGGTCAGCGGATCAGGTTCCTGATAAGATACTTGCAGGTCGGGTAGCGGGTCCAATGTGTTAAATATGCGGGTTGCAGGTGCGGGTCGGGTTAAACAAATTGGTTCAGCGCAGGACTCTAGTTTCAGGTATAAATGTACATATGGGCAGGAGGCATCTACCAAAGTGATCAGTTTGATCAGCTGATACAGGGCTCCCCAACCGCTAACGGGCAACGGACATACTTGAACTGGGCCGCCAAGTCCATATTTATTGTAGTCGTATCAGATTTGATGGCAGCGTGCCCAAATTTGATGCAGGTGCAGGAAATTGGACCATGGGGCGCCCGTATTTGACGCAGCGCAAGCAGTTGACCCCCCCCACTGGTCCTTGCAAAAAATAAATAAATAAATAAATAAATAAAAATATTAGAGCTGTACACTGGTCCTTGGGGCAAAAAATGTTGGAGACCGCTGAGCTGATGGATCAAGTATACCTGTAGTATGTTATAGAATGCCCTGTTGCTATTCTTTTTTTATAGGTTTTAAAATATTTACTGCCTTCTGCCTCTTTCCAGCTTCCAGGTGGGGGGGGTCAGTGACCCCCTGGAAGCAGCTTTTGCAGCTGATCTTTCTATTCAGTCCCTGCTCCAATTCATATCCAGTCCCTTTGGTTTTGAATAAGAATTACTGGGTTGCTAGTGTAAATGAGACCCTAGCAACTAGGGATGCACCAAATCCAGGATTCGGCGTTTTTCAGCAGGATTCAGATTCGCCCGAATCCTTCTGCCCAGCCGAACTGAATTTGCATATGCGAATTAGGGGTGGGTGGGAAATTGCGTCACTTTGTCACACAACAAGAAAGTAAAAAATGTTTTCCCCTTCCCACCCCTAGTTTGCATATGCAAATTCAGATTCAGCCTTTTTCAGGAGGATTCGGCTAAATCCTTCTGCCCAGCTGAACCAAATTTACATATGCAAATTAGGGGAGGGAAATCGTGTGACTTTGTCACAAGAAAGTAAATATTTTCCCCTTCCCGCCCCTAATAATATGCAAATTAGGATTTGGTTTGGTATTCGGCTGAATCTTTAGCGAAGGATTTGGCGGTTCAGTTGAATCCAAAATAGTGAATTTGGTGCATCCCAACCAGCCAACTGCTTCAATTCTAAACTGGAGATCTGCTGAACAAAAAGGTAAATAATTCAACCCCCAAAACTTAAATAATTAAAGGTTATCACTCTCTACATCTTACACGTTTACATTCAGAGGCACATTTATCAAGGGGTCGAATTTTGAATTCATGTGAGTTTTTTAAAACTACCATGAACTTAAAATTTGACCAATTGAAATTTATTAATAAGTTTTTCAAGTGAATAGAATCGACCCAAAAACTCAAATTGAATTCGATACAAATTTAAAAGAACTTGATTAGGGTTTTTTTCTTTGAAAATAAACTTAAATTTCAGGAAGTCTACAAACAACTCAAAATTCATCCCTGGACGTCTGTTATTGACGCAATTCGGCAGGTTTTTGGTTGGCGAATATCTGAATTTGAGTTCTTAAAGGGCATGTAAAGTCCAAAATAGAATAAGGCTAGAAATGCTGTATTTTTTTTTACTAAACATAAACATGAACTTACTGCACCACAAGCCTAATCAAACAAATAATTTATGCTTTCAAAGTTGGCTACAGGGGGTCACCATCTTGTAACTTTGTTATACATCTTTGCAAGACTAAGACTGTGCACATGCTCAGTGTGGTCTGGGCTGCTTAGGGATCGTCATAAACAAAGCTGCTTGAGTTCTGCATGGCTGGGAAGTAAGGCGGGGGCTCCCCCTGCTGTACATAAGTATGATTGTTTCCCTGCAGAGCAGTTAGGGACCGTCTGACAATTCCTATCCACAGCAGTAAATGAAGGGAGAATTTCACTGCATACAGTCAGGTTTCTTATAAAAACAGTACATATTTTTTAATTAAGTATATTGGAGATAGGTTTCTTTTTCATTAAAGAAAGTAAAAATGGGATTTTATTTTTTTGCCTGTACATGCCCTTTAAAGGGCTAGACCAGTGATCCCCAACCCGTAGCTCGCGAGCAACATGTTGCTCGCAGCTCCTCTTGGTGTTGCTCGCGTAAGTTTATCAGCAGGTGTCCATTTAGCAAAGTGGATTCCGGCACTGTGCAAGTACGCTCCCTTCTTTCCAGCCCCATACCAGTACCGTTTCACCCAGTAGATTCCTACTCACTAGCCCTGTGTAATAGGAAGCATTTTAATAGATTGTGGGCCAGCGAAATCCCTTCTCACCATAAGAAGCTTGTTCAAGCACGATCCTTTCTATATAGCCAACCTTCTGAAGTGTAGTTTCAGTGTGATACTTTCCAACCAGCCCTCATAGTCTCTCATAAATTGCCAGCGTCTTCCCCGATTAGTTCTCTGAGCCTCCTGTCAAATCGATCAGTGAGTTATAACAGCGTGTTGGCGATTAGTCCTTCTGTGAGCGAGACGTGAGTAGGAAGCGCAGGAAGAGAATGGAGAGAAAAGATAACGCTGTTATAACTCACTGATCGATTCGACAGGAGGCTCAGAGAACTAATCGGGGAAGACGCAGGCAATTTATGAGAGACTATGAGGGCTGGTTGGAAAGTATCACACTGAAACTGTTACACGTACTTCAGAAGGTTGGTTGTATAGAAAGGATCGTACTTGAACTGAAACTGTGATATACGCTTCTTATGGTGAGTCAGGGAGAAGGGATCTCGCTGGCCCACAATCTATTAAAATGTTTCCTATTACACAGGACTAGTGAGTCAGATCTACTGGGTGAAACAGTACTGGTTATGGGGCTGGAAAGAAGGGAGTGCTCTGTAGCCTAACAATAATCTTATTGCTGGCAGAAATTATATGCTTGCATATCCAGCATTGAGCACTAATAACAGCGCAATAGTTTCTGTCCCTCCCTCCCTTCCCAGCTCAGCACAATATTTTTCTGCCGCCTTGATGTCATATACCAGCCCACAGTGAGCCCTTCTGCCTAGTCCTGCCATTACTGTGCCAATTCTGATAATTCCACATTCTCTGTAACTCCTTCTCCCTCACCTATTACCTTGTTGTACCATTATTATTTCCAACTCCACATGATTACTATTTCAGTGCTGCCCAGCCTTCTTTGTGCCACCTTCTCATCCACTTCTATCACTGCCAGGGCCGGGCCAAGGTATTTTGGCAAGGGCTGCAATCAGTGCCCCCCCCACCCGGTCCTGCATTACCATTTCCCACCTTACCATTCATATTGCCCCATGTACCTGTGCCAGCACTTATCATATTGCCCCCATTTGTACCTGTGCCAACGACAGTCAATTCCTAATATTGCCCCCAAGCCCCCCATCTGTATGTGTGCCAGCATAAGCCAAAATATCCATCATATTGTTACCCCCAATCTGTACCTATGCCAGTGGCAGCCCAAAAAAATCTATCATATTACCCCTATTTTGAACCTGTGCCAGCAGGAGCCAAAAATCCATGATATTGTCCCCAAATATGTACCTGTGCCAGCAGCAGCCAAAAATTCATCATATTGCCACAATCATCTGTTTATCTGTGCCAGCAGCAGTCAAGATATTGCCCACAAATATATACCTGTGCCAGCAGCTGCCAAGAGGGAGGTTTCTGCCCGCAGTATGAATCACGGGCAAAAAGGGGTTGGAACAGGTGGTTTATAAAACTGAAAAACTATTAAAGGCCAAGCAAACCAAGGTTTAAAAAAAACAAAGAAAAAATGACTATTAAAAGTGCAGCCCCCCGTGATTGCACCCTAGGCGGGCGCCTACTCTGCCTACCCCTAGTTCTGGCCCTGATCACTGCACCTGTGGAATCTATTTCCAAGAAGTTCAACATCCTACATTTCTTTTTTCCCCTTTTCATCTGTTCCCATTTTTCATGTGCCACAATCTTCTCTACCTTTTTGCTCCTGCGAATGCATGAGGCTGACTGTCACAAACATACAGTGCCAGATCACAAACATACAGTGCCAGATCTCACATTGATTGATGTTATATATCATTTTAATTTAGAGTATATGCTTAATATTAATAAAAATTATGTTTGCGGTACTGTTCACGTATTGTGTTGCTCACGGACAAGTTTTTCATCTGAGTGTGGCTCACGGGGTGAAAAAGGTTGGGGACCCCTGGGCTAGAGTATGCTAAATCTTGAAAATCAAATGTAATTTTTTTTTAAAAAAATTTTTTTTAATCTAATTTGAATAACGCCCTGGTCGAATTTGACAGTTTTGACCATAAAAATACTCGAAAATTTTAATTTTCAATTTGACCCTTGGTAAATCTGCCCCTTAAGGGTGAACTACCCTCCTCTGGTTGGAGTTGCATAAAAATCAGTTGCAACCAGTCTGATCTGACATTACATCGAAATTGTTTGCCACAAATTGAATCCCATGAACGTGACTGCAGAGTTCTAGATAATCATTCTCACCAGTCAAAAGTATGTGGTGAAATTCAGGATACACCGAATCCAGGATTCTGCCTTTTTCAGCAGGATTCAGATTCGGCCAAATCCTTCTGCATGGCCGAACCGAATCCGAACCCTAATTTGCACAAGCAAATAAGTAGGGATGCACCGAATCCGCTATTTTGGATTTGGCCGAACCCCCGAATCCTTCGTGAAAGATTCGGCCAAATACTGAACCGAATTTGCATATGCAAATTAAGGGCGGGAGGGGGAAAACATTTTTTTTTTTTTTTTAAAGGGATACGGTCATGGAAAAACGTTTTTTCCAAAACACATCAGTTATTAGTGCTTCTCCAGCAGAATTCTGCACTGAAATCCATTTTTCAAAAGAGCAAACAGATTTTTTTATATTTAATTTTGAAATCTGACATGGGGCTAGACATAGTCAGTTTCCCAGCTGCCCCTGGTCATGTGACTTGTGTTCTGATAAACTTCAGTCACTCTTTACTGCTGTACTGCAAGTTGGACTGATATCAGCCCCTCCCCCCAGCAGCCTAACAACAGAACAATGGGAAGGTAACCAGATAGCAGCTCCCTAACACAACAGCTCCTTAATAGTAAAAGCCAAGTCTCACTAAGACTGATTCAGTTACATTAAGTAGGAGAAATAACAGCCTGTCAGCAAGTAATTCCATCCTAAAGTGCAGGCACAAGTCACATGACTGGAGCAGTTGGGAAATTGACAATATGTCTAGCCTCATGTCGGATTTCAAAATTGAATATAAAAAAATCTGTTTGCTCTTTTGAGAAATGGATTTCAGTGCAGAATTCTGCTGGAGCAGCACTATTAACTGATGTGTTTTGGAAAAAAACATGTTTTTCCATGACAGGATCCCTTTAATGTATGGGAGCCAGAAATCCCTTAGTCCTCATGTAATACATCAAATATTAGTGAGATGAATATTATATTATTATATACAAACACTTGCCCATGTTCCACATTATAATGTTCTGTATGAGCCACAAACTTCAATAAGGTTTTCTCCATCTGATATTTACACAAGAAATGAAGGAGAATTCGGCAATGTTTCAATATTTATTAAATGTTTAGAACATTATATTGTAAGAGCAGGTTGATCGCTCCCTGTTTATAAAAAGAGGTTAATTCTGAAACATGAACCAAGTTTTATTGGCAGATTTATCAAGGCCAGAATTTCAAATTCATGGGAGTTTTTTTTTTTAAAACTCCCATACACTCGAAATTCGACCAATCAAAATAGGATAGGCCCGCGAAAACCCGAATCGAATAGATTTTTAAAAATTTGATTAGAGTTTTTTCTCCGAAAAATGTCAGGAAGGCTGCAAACAACTCACGAAAGTGTCGGGAACGAAAAAATGACATAGAAAGTGTCGTAGTAACAGGCAACGAATTCACAGAGCATTTCTCCGCCAATTTTCTGACAGTACGACTTTTTGAAATAACGTTGTTAAAAGTGGGCGTGTTTTTTTCGGCGCTGCTTTTCCCGACATATTTAGGAATTGCTCCTAAACTCATTTGTTTTGCAGACAATTTTTCCGACACATTAGTCTCTCCAAAATGAAAATGTTGGTCAAATTGTCTTTTGAAAACATTCGGTAAAATGTTGTCTGTCCTACGAAAAGATACACGACACTTTAGACAGACTTACGAGACATTCAGAGACGGTCACATCTGCCTCGAGCGCCATTTCTGGGTTACTTATTTTACAGACACTTTTGTGAAGTCCCAGGACGTCTTCCATGGACTAAAACAGCAATACGGCAGGTTTTAGGTGGCAAATAGTCAAATTTGAGTTTTTACAGGGCTAGTGTATGATAAATCACGAAAATCGATTTTGATTTTTTTTTTAAAAAAAAAACTCGAATTGAATTTTTATAATTCCCTAGTCTGCCCATTAATGTGATTTAGGCACCTGCATCACAGGGCAATTGCAGTGAGAAACTGCTTTAGACAGATACAAGATTGGCTGAACAATTGAATTTAAAATTTAAATTTCAGAGCCTTTTTTTTTTTTAAATCTGAGTTTTTATTTGTTACAACACATTGAAGCTGGTTAGTTAGAAGTTAATTGCAGCATTGGAGGGTTTATTCAGGTAACGACTTATTTACAGTGTTATATATAAATGACCCCTATATGTGGACCCCAAGCTCACATTTGATCTTTGACTGCAAACAAGTGTGTAGCCAAGCTGACAGTTGCAGTGTGTAGCCAAGCTGACAGTTGCAGCGTACAGCCGAGCTGACAGTTGCAGTGTGTTTTGCAAAGCATGGGATTCACAGACACCATGTTGTTGCATTGCTGGGCCTGAGGCAGAATACACTACACATAACTTTAACTGCACCCACTTTATATAGTAATGTACCCCCTGTTGTATATAGAGGATATCAAATAGCACCCAGGAGTTTTATACAGGTCGTGCAAATTCCAAGGTGACTTAATATCCTTATATTTCACAACAGGGGGAAATTATTCATTATAACACACAGGTTTCGTGTGACAAATGACATCACTAAGCACCGCTTTAAGCTGATGACATCACTAAGCACCATTTATAAGGATATGATTTGCAGAATATTCACGGCTCTTGTGTATTAGAACTTTTAAAAACTCGTTTATTTCTAAACTTTTACTTCTTGGGTCACAGTGACAAGTGATGTCATAGGTAATGGATTCTGCTGAACAACAACACGGGTTCAAAATCTCACATTTCTGTTACACACGTGTATGAGCAGGTTTGGTTGGAAGCAGGTAGTGACATTGTGCTGAATCTTATTATTGACCTTTTGGCTTTAATGTTAAAGGGATACTGTCATGGGAAAAAAAAAATTTTTGTTCAGAACACATCAGTTAATAGAGCTGCTCCAGCAGAATTCTGCACTGAAATCCATTTCTCAAATGATCAAACAGATATTTTTATATTTAATTTTGAAATCTGACATGGGGCTAGACATATCAATTTCCCAGCTGCCCCCAGTCATGTGACTTGTGCTCTGATAAACTTCAGTCACTCTTTACTGCTGTACTGCAAGTTGGAGTGATATCACCCCCTCCCTTTCCCCCCAGCAGCCAAACAAAAGAACAATGGGAAGGTAACCAGATAGCAGCTCCCTAACACAAGATAACAGCTGCCTGGTAGATCTAAGAACAACACTCAATAGTAAAATCCAGGTCCCACTGAGACACATTCAGTTACATTGAGTAGGAGAAACAACAGCCTGCCAGAAAGCAGTTCCATCCTAAAGTGCTGGCTCTTTCTGAAATCACATGACCAGGCAAAATGAGCTGAGATGCACCTACACACCAATATTACAACTAAATACACTTTCCTGGTTCAGGAATGACATTTTATATTGTACAGTGAATTATTTGCAGTGTAAACAGTGTCATTTAGACATAAAAACTACATCATAAAAATCATGACAGAATCTCTTTAACACTGAAGTGGGGAGGACAAGATTGTATTTAATGTGACATATATATATAGATATACAGTAAATATATGAAAATCCCAGTCTGTTGAACTACAGTATTGCTCGATAGTAAAGTCTCACCAACCAGAGCAGGTGTTACAATGTGAGAAATGCAGCAGCAGAAAGTCCTAACACAAGTCACAATGTTACAGTTCAGCCACAGTTTCACAGATCCCTAATTCAAAGTGAAATACACAATCGGTGCTTTGACTGTTGAACCTGAATGGATTTGGTTCTGTTCTCTGAGGCTGCAGAACGTGAACGAGACCCAATGGAAGCCATCAGTTATCCAGCGTGTTGTCATCAGCTCTGACATCAGCTCTGACATCATACTCCGTGTTATTCTGTTTCAGGATGAGCACATGGAGTCCCAATGTTCAGCATTAAGTTAATCAGATGCCATTACCACAAGGTGCAGTGAATATTTACATTAGACACAATGTCTGGCAACTTCCAGGTACACGTTTCATTATTTCTCAGCTTTGTACAGTACTTTATATACCCAGCCACAAGCCCGACATTTTAAACCTCTGAATCTATGATTAAAGGGGAACTATGAATTTAATATAAGCTTCAGCATACTGAAATAAGAAACTTTCTAAATACAATCAATTAAATATTCTGCATTGTTTCTGAAATAATCAAGTTTATGTTCACTATTCCTCTCTCAGCATCTGTTTCTCTTCATTCTCTCTTCATGCAGCAGTTGGGTGTCAGATATTCACTGACAGTTACATCCAATATATCTTATAGGGGGGGGGTCCTTTTGCCTAGAAGATGTATTAGAGGTCACTCTATTAAACTCACCAGACATCATGTCTCTCTACATGCAGAATTTGTGCAAAAGGCAGTTATTTTGTTACATTTTGTTTGTACTGGAATCAGTTATTTGAGTGAGCTCCTCTATAAGATCGTACACAAAATCTAACAAAATAACTGACTTTTGCACAAATTCTGCATGTAGAGAGACATGATGTCTGGTGAGTTTAACAGAGTGATCTCTAATACATCTTCTAGGCAAAAGGAGCCCCCCCATAAGATATATTGGATCTAACTGTCAGTGAATATCTGACACCCAACTGCTGCATGAAGACAGAATGAAGAGAAACAGATGCTGAGAGAGGAATAGTGAACATAAACTTGATTATTTCAGAAACAATGCAGAATATTTAATTGACTGTATTTAAAAGGTTCCTTATTTCAGTGTGATTAAGCTTATAGTAAATGTTCATGTTTGCAATAGTTCCCCTTTAATATATCAGATTTAATTTGGGGACCGTTTAACCACTTCCAGACAGCAGTCTACTCTGTCTTAATACAGTAGAAGGGAAGTTGCCCTATTTCAAACACAACTTATCATTGTCGTATTTTATAGTTTAATTTAGAGCAATTTCTAGCTGTTCCTATTGCAGATAACTGCACTATGGTGACTACATACAGGTTGGCTTAGCCCTATAATACAGCCATGACTCTTACTACAGCTTGCTACTAGCCCCACCGACCCCAATGGTTGTTACATACAAACACACACAAAAAAGGAAAGAAAAAAAAAAACATTTACAAAAGGCACCGCAACTCCAGTGAAAGATGCCTTTAAAGTGATTTGTGAAAGGAATGGAAACAGCAGATATAGAAACAGAACAGCAAAGTCTCATTATTGGCTTTCAATTAAACGACAGAAATGTTCCATTTTAGGGATTCAGATCGTAACACTGCACATTCAGAGTGATGGATTGATCCTCCTCTTAGGGTTGGACTCCATGAGCAATGTCGCGATCAGAAGCGATGCGAAAAAACGCATGCGACAAACATAAGGTCATTGTCTGCATCCGACAGTCAGATCAACGCTGCGACACCATGCGACAATTCTCTTACCTTATTTTTGCCGCATGTTTTGTCGCAGCGCGTCGGATCGCGACAAAAATCCCTGGTGGAGTCCTACCCTCACAGTGAGTAGCCAATCAGATAGCGGATGTAACACTATAGTGGTTAGTGAAGCGCTCGTTAGTTTTCTACGAGTTGTAAACGACATGCAGGGCGCGGCCTCAGCCCAAATAGAACTTCATTAACCCTTTATTAGACACAATTAAGACAATACTTACCACCGTACACTTTGGTATTACGTCTAATAAGTACAATATTTATTAAATGATTTCTTCAGTTTTTTTTTTTTTACATTATGCAACAAATAAGTACGTCCTGCTGCAGCCACAAATTATATGTATGAATCAACTATTCACCAGAGAAGCCCCCCACAGTACAATAATATGTAGGGGCGGAGCCTCTGGTATTAAACTAGCCAATCAGTGTAATCCTCCTATTTATAAAGAACTAATAAAATCAGATGTTACATAGAACATATCACTTAACTTTATTCATGAAGGGAAACTTACAGACACCGTTTGCTGTGCTGTTTGATACAAAATGGCCGAACTTCATCTTCAGAAGACTAAACCCGACACCTACCGAGAGCAACACTGGGAGATGGGGGGGGGGGCAGGTTGGGGTGCTGTAACGAAGCACAGGCTACAATATGGGATTAGTAAAGCGAGGGTTACACACAGAATTGATAAACCAGCACACGTAGTGGAGGGGGGGGGGGGAGAGGTTTAAAACAGTTCTGAAAATGAAGTTGAGCTGTCTTGAGTCAGGGGCATAAAATAAAATTAAAAAAAAACAAAAAGAAGTCAGTAGTGAGTTTTGCTGACTTTGGGGAGACGGTAAGATTGTGTTGTAGTGCGGCTACATACAGTACAATTCAGGCAAATTTTGTTTGTCACTTCAGATTGAGATTTCACTGCTGAGGAGGGTAAAAGGGGCTGTTGTTGGGGGGCATTTTAGCAGCACCCCCCACTAGACTGCTTGACTGGAGTGCTCTGGATCTTCACGTTCTTCTCTTGCCCTCCTGCTGTGGCGCCAGGTCCCATTCGCTTTTTGATCTCCGCTGCCATCGTCATGAAAGCCTGCTCTACGTTTGTCGCATTCTTTGCGCTTGTTTCCAAAAACGGAATTCCCAGAGAGTCTGCAAACTCCTATAGTTACGAGGAGAAAAATAAACGTCACAAGCAGTTTATATGGGACGGGCAGTTTATGAACACATTAAAGGGGAACTATTGCAAAAATGAGCTTTAGCACAATGAAATAAGAAACTTTCTAAATACAATCAATTAAATATTCTGCATTGTTTCTGAAATAATCAAGTTTATCTTCACTATCCCTCTCTCAGCATCTGTTTCTCTTCATTCTCTCTTCATGCAGCAGTTGGGTGTCAGATATTCACCGACAGTTAGATTCAGTATATCTTATAGGGGGGCTCCTTTCCTAGCAGATGAATTAGAGCTCACTCAAATAACTGATTCCAGTACAAACAAAATGTAACAAAATTACTGCCTTTTGCACAAATCCTGCATGTAGAGAGACATGATGTCTGGTGAGTTTAATAGAGTGACCTCTAATACATCTTCTAGGCTGTCGTCCACCTAAATATTAAATGCAAAGGTAATATGCTGCTGGAGAATCTGTCAGATGTGATGCTAAAAGGGCACCTATTGTGTTTACACCAGTAGTCTAACATAGCCTGGGCTCCAGCTGGAGCAAAAAATACAATTTTATTTCTTAAGTTGCCCTTTAACCACACATTGAAATGCAGTTCCAAGAATCCAACACTTTTTTGCTTCACAATAAAAGCAGCAATGTTGGTGCATTGATTATTACAGCTCAGTACTTAAAGGGTAAAAACTAAAGACTAAATACAAGTTTCAGATCATTGAAATAAGAAACTTTTTCTATATAATCAATTAAATTATGAAATGACCAATTTACTCTTCACCACCCCCCTCTCTGCAAATTTGTGTCTGCGTTGGTTATTATAAAACAGTTCTTTCCAATTAATTGTCTAAGCAAAGGGAGCGCACACACTTGATTCATGTATTATATAGATCTAAATAAAATGATTGGCTGGATTAGAGGCAGCTCATTGGTGGATAATGAAGCACTTCTGCTTAGTGCTGAGATGACATTACCTTTGCTGTTGTGTAGTCCACAACCTTCTTTGTGGTTAGATCACACTTGTTGCCTACCAATAACTTGTTAACGTTTTCACTGGCATAACGATCGATTTCCTGAAGCCACTGCTTTACATTGTTAAATGATTCCTGAGGGGGGGGGGGAAAGAAAAATATTCCAAATTAGGCATGAAGAACACACAACTACAGACATGGTTTCAAACTGGGGAGCAGATATTGGAGCAGGTTCTCCATAACCTTAAAGGGATACTGTCATGGGAAAAACATTTTTTTCAAAATGAACCAGTTAATAGTGCTGCTCCAGCAGAATTCTGCACTGAAATCCGTTTCTCAAAAGAGCAAAGAGATTTTTTTTATATTTAATTTTGAAATCTGACATGGGGCTAGACATGTTGTCAGTTTCACAGCTGCCCCCAGTCATGTGACTTGTGCTCTGATAAACTTCAATCACTCTTTACTGTTGTACTGCAAGTTGGAGTGATATCACCCCCCTCCCTTTCCCCCCAGCAGCCAAACAAGAGAACAATGGGAAGGTAACCAGATAGCAGCTCCCTACACAAGATAACAGCTGCCTGGTAGATCTAAGAACAACACTCAATAGTAAAATCCAGGTCCCACTGAGACACATTCAGTTACATTGAGTAAGAGAAACAACAGCCTGCCAGAAAGCATTTCTCTCCTAAAGTGCAGGCACAAGTCACATGACTGGGGGCAGCTGGGAAACTGACAATATGTCTAGCCCCATGTCAGATTTCAAAATTGAATATAAAAAAAATCTGTTTGCTCTTTTGAGAAATGGATTTCGGTGCAGAATTCTGCTGGAGTAGCACTATTAACTGATGTGTTTTGAAAAAAACATGTTTTCCGATGACAGGATCCCTTTAAAATAGTTGTAACAAATCACTTGTAACCTAAACATTGTGTTTCTAAGGTTTATGTTATATTAAGGCTAATGAACACGATATCAGTGTTTTTCCCTCCAGAGGAGAAAACATAAAGGATGGAATTCACAAAAGTGTCTGTAAAATAAGTAACCCAGAAGTGGACAAATTTGTAAAATGGCAAATTCACAAAGCCAGATATTACCATCTCTGAATGTCTCGTAAATCTGACAACTGTATAAAGTGTTGCGTATCTTTTCGTCGGACAGACAACATTTTTCTGAGCGTTCTCAAAAGACAATTTGACCGACATTTTCATTTTGGAGAGCCTAATGTGTTGCAAAAATTGTCGGCAAAACAAATGGGTTTATGAGCAATACATAAAAATGTCGGGAAAAGTGCCGCCGAAAAACACCATGCCCACTTTTAACGGCACTATTTAAAAAAAAAGTG